>NW_025959086.1:0-23580 GCF_023159225.1 Perognathus longimembris pacificus | reverse complement strand
GCTGCCTCCAAGAGACACATCTATCTAGCAAAAGCAAACTTCTTCTAAAGGTGAAAGGCTGGAATAAAATCTACCACTAAATGGCCCCCAAATGCAGGCTGGAGTGGAATTCTAGCATCAGATAAAATCGACTTCAAATTAAAAATGGTAAGAAGAGACAAAGAAGGTTACTACATACTAATAAAGCGATGTCTCCTACAGGAGGATATAACCATCTTAAATATCCACACACCAAATACAGGAGAACCCAACTTCATCAAACCAACACTACTGACTCTAAAATCACTCTAGTCCCAAACACATTGATTGTTGGAGACTTTAACACTCCACTGTCACCTCTGGACAGACCAACAGGCCAAAAACTGACCAAAGAATCCACAGAACTAATCAACTGCATAGCCAACTAGACTTAACCAACATCTACAGAATATTCCATCAAGCAATACCAGAATACACATTCTTTTCAGCAGCCCATGAAACATTCTCCAAAATATATCACATCTTAGGGCACAAAGAAAATCTGTACAAATTCAGAAGTATCAAAATCATTCCCTGCCTTCCCTCAGACCACAATAGATTAAAATTAAAGCTCAACTCAAACAGCCACCACACAAAATGATACAATCCATGGAGACTAAGCAACACACTGCTGAACCATCAGTGGGTCATTGAAGAAATTAGACCAGTAATTCAATATTTATGGCATTCAACCAAGGTGAGTGCACAAAGTACCACCTCCTTTGGGACACAGCAAAGGCAGTACTCAGACGAAAATTTATATCTGAGTGCCTACACCAACAATCTGGATAAACAGCAACTCAACAACTTACGGAATCACCTTAATCTTCTCAAAAGAGAACAAGAAGCCATACCCCAAGTCAATAGATGGAAGCAAATAATTAAAATCGAATCAGAATTAAATATACTTGAGAGGGAGAAAAAAACCCATCGCAACAATCAACAAAACAAAGACTTGGTTCTTTGAGAATATTAACAAGATAGTCAAATTCCTAGCAAACCTGACCAAAAAACGATGGCAGCACACCCACATAAACAAGATCCGAGATAAAACAGGTAACATCACCACAGAAACAACCAAAATTCAGAACACAATAAGGGACTATTTTGCAAACCTTTGTGCCAACAAATTCGAGAACCTGGAAGAAATGGATGATTTTCTAGAAAAAATTGATACCCCCAAACTCAACCATGAAGATTTAAACCTTCTAAACAGACTCATACCCAGCCTTGAAATAGAAATAGCAATAAGTGATTTCCCGTCAGAGAAAAGCCCATGTCCAGATGGATTCACAGCAGAATTCTACAGGCTTTCAAAACAGAAGTCACACCAATATTTTTCAAAATCTTCAGTGAAATTGAAAGAGAACGTTCACTACCAGACTTATTCTATGAAGCCAGTATAGCCCTCATCCAAAACCAGGCAGGGGACTCATCAACAAAACAGAACTATAGAACGATTTCCCTGATGAACATAGATGCAAAAATTCTCAACAAAATTCTGTCCAATCGACTTCAACAGGTCATCAAAAATATCATACACCATGTTCAAACTGGATCCATCCCAGGGATGCAAAGTTGGTTCAATATACGCAAGTCAATTAATGTAATCCACCACATCAACCAGAGCAAGGTAAAGAACCACATGGTTATATCTCTGGATGCAGAAAAGGCGTTCGATAAAATCCAGTACCCATTTATGATAAAAATCCTGGAGAAATTGGGATTCCAAGGAACATTCTGAATATAATAAAGGCAGTTTATTACAAACCAACAGCAAGCATAATTCTAAATGGTGTAAAGCCAAAGCCATTCCTTTGAAAATCAGGAGCAAGATTGAGATGTCTGCTCTCTCCCCTCCTCTTTAACATTCCTAGCCAGAGCAATTAGGCAAGAAGAAAACAAAAAGGGGATCCAAATAGGAAAAGATGAAGTTAAGCTTTCTCTCTTTGCAGATTACATGATCCTATACCTAACGAACACCATAGACTCTACTCCCTAGCTACTAGAGCAGATCCAAAACTTTGGCAAAGTTGCAGGATATAAAATAAACCCTCGAAAATCAACAGCCTTTCTATATGCTAATAACACGAAGACAGAGGCTGAAGTCAGGAAAGCAACTCCCTTTGCAATAGTCTCAAAAACATAAAATACCTAGAAATAACCTTAACCAAAGAAGTGAAAGACCTCTATGATTAGACTGTTTGGTGTAAGTGAACTGAACATCTCCGTGGGGGGGGGGGGGAAGGAAAGGGGGAGGAGGGAGAGGGGTATGAGGGACAAGGTAACAAACTGTACAAGAAATGTATCCAGTGCCTAAAATATGAAACTGTAACCTTTCTGTACATCACTTTGATAATAAAAATTTGAAAAAAAAAAAAAAGAACTAAGGAAATGGAAAAACCTCCCATGCTCCTCGATTGGGAAGATTAATATAGTCAAAATGGCAATATTGCAAAAGCTATCTACAAATTCCATGCAATACCCACTAATATCCCAACACCATTTTTTAATGAAATTGAGGAAGCAATCCAGAAATTTATATGAAAAATAAATGACCCCCCGACTAGCAAAAACAATCCTAAGCAGAAAGAACAATGCCGGAGGAATTACAATACCAAACTTCAAGCTGTATTATAAAGCTATAGCTATAAAAACAGCTTGGAATTGGCAATGGAACAGGCCTGAAGACCAATGGAACAGAATTGAAGATCCAGCAGTGAACACACAGAATTAAGCCCCCTTAATCTTTGATAGAGGAGCTAAAAAAATACGATGGAAGAAAGATAGCCTCTTTAACAAATGGTGATGGCAAAATTGGTTCAACACCCACAACAAAGCAAAATTAGATCCTTATATATCATCCTGCACCAAAATCAATTCCACATGGATCAAAGATCTTGAAATTATAACAGATACCTTGAAAGCACTAAAAGAAGTAGGAGAAACACTTGGGCTCCTTGGCACAGGACAGACCTTCCTTAACAAAGAGCCATAAATGCTACAAATCACAAAAAGGACGAGCAAATGGGATTGCATCAAATTGCTGAGCTTCTGCAGGGCAAAGGACATAGCTCACAAGATGAATGGAAAGCCTACAGATTGGGAAAAGATCTTTATCAGCCATACAATGAACAAAGACCTCATATCTAAAATATATGCAGAACTACAAAAATTAAATTCCTCCAAAACAAAACCGCAAAGAACCAACAGCCCCCTCAACAAGTGGGCTAAAGACTTACAAAGAGACTTCTCTGATGAGGAAATGAGAATGGCCAAGAGTCATATGAAAAAGTGCTCTACATCTCTGGCCATAAAAGAAAGGCAAATCAAAACAACACTGAGATTCCATCTCACCCCAGTAAGAATGACCTATATCAAGAAAACTAACAATAATAAATGTTGGAGGGGATGTGGACAAAAGGGAACCTACTTCATCGTTGGTGGGAATGTAAACTTGTTCAGCACTCTAGCAAGTGGTATGGAGATTTCTCAGAAGGTAAACATAGAGCTCCCTTATGATCCAGCAGCCCCACATTTGGCATCTACCCAAAGACCACAGAGAAGAACACACAAAAGCCACCAGCACAACATATTCATCACAGCACAATTTGGCATAGCTAAAATATGGATCCCACCCAGTAACGCTCAGTAGATGAATGGATCAGGAAAATGTGGTACATATACACAATGGAATTTCATACCTCTGTCTCAAAGAATGACATTGCCGCATTTGTAAGGAAATGAAAGGACTTGGAAAAAATTATCCTAAGTGAAGTGAGCCAGACCCAAAGAAACATGGATTCTATGCTATGAACAGGATTCCCTATTCTCATAGGGAATAGTTAGCTCAGGTTTAGGCTAGTCACAGCAGAGGATCACAAGAGCCCAACAGCAATACTCTTATGAACACATAAGATGAGGCTAAGTGAAACAACCTCCATTTTATGGAAACAACTGTTATATCACTGCTGTAATTACTTTCAACATGCCATGTGTAACTGTAGCTTCTACTGTTGATGATGCTCTTGTATCCCCTTCCTGCGGTTGTACCTTCACTATCAGTTTATCTTATTTGAGTACTTTGGAAACTGTAATACTGGTATTAGAATTAAGAAAGTGAAAGGGAATACCAAAACCGAGAGATACAAGATAAAAAGACAAACGACTACAAAGGCAATGCTTTCAAAACTGTTTGGTGTAAGCCGAGTGAACAACTCTGGGGGGAGAGGGGCAGGGGGAGGGGAGGGTAAGTGAGGGAGGAGGTAACAAACAGTATAAGAAATGTATCCAATGCCTAACATATGCAACTGTAACCTCTCTGTACATCACTTTGACATAAATAAGAAAAAAATGTTTTTCCTATGAGGAAAACAATACAGTCTATGTTTCTTTAGGTCTGGCTCACTTCACATAGTAAATTTTTTTTGGAATAATTAGTACATGTTTAGGCTAGTCAAAGCCGAAGTCATAATAGCCCAATAGCTATGCCTTATGGACACTTAAGATGATGCTAAGTGAAATGAGCTCCATGTTATGAAAACAAGTGGTATATCATTATTGTAATTATTTTCAACATGCGATATGAATCCGTACCCTTTTTATTTTCTCTCGTATTCCCCCCCTTCCTGTGGTTTTACCCCCACTATCACTGTATCTCATCTGAGCACCCTGGATACTGTATATACGTGTATTAGAGCTAGGGAAGAGAAAGTAAATATCAAAATCAATAGACAAAGGATAAAAATACAAACAACTCCAAACACAATACTCACAAAACCATTTGGTGTAAACCAACCGTACAACTCGTGGGTGGAAGGGGAAGCAGGAGGGAAGAGGTAGGCATGTGGAGGGGAGGAGGAGCTAACATATTTGACAAGAAATGTACTCACTGCATTATATATGAAACTGTAACCCCTCTGTACTTCACTTTGACAATAAAGGAGAAAAAAAGACAATAAATATTTTTTAATGATTCTGAAACACCTAACATTTCTGAGAGTTATAACATATAATGCTTAAGATTCTCATGTTAAAAACTAACATTTAGAATCAACACTCTCTTTCTCTGGCAATAGGAAAACTACCAACACATACACTGTTTGTGAATAAAGGTAAACATTTCCCTCAAAGAACTGCTAATCACCATACATTTCCTTTCTTCATTCCTGTTATTTACTTCAGCATTCTCTGGCCATAATCTGAGTGAAACCAGCCAAAAGGTACAGACACTGAGGCAGGTAGGGCTGGGAGGAGGAGGAGGAGGAGGAGGAGGAGGAGGAGGAGGAGGAGGAGGAGGAGGAGGAGGAGGAGGAGGAGGCGGAGCCATGGCCCGTGGTGGAGCTGAGCCTGCAGCCTGGGCCCTGATCTTGGCGCCGCCCGCGTCACCCCAGCCCCCCCCCCCAGCATGCACACATGTACCCAGGGTTAGGGTACTGAGTCCTCCTGCGTGGGTGCTGGGTGCTCAGTCCTCCCCCGGCATCTCCACACAAGATGCTGGGTGCTCAGTCCCCCCTGGCGTCTCCACACAAGGTGCTGGGTGCTCAGTCTTCCTTTGTTAGTGCTGGGTGCTCAGTCCTCCCCCGGTGTCTGCATATGAGGTGCTGGGTGCTCAGTCCTCCCGTGCCTCCACACAAAGTGCTGGGTGCTCAGTCTTCTCATGTGGGTGCTGGGCAGTTAGTCCTGTGTCCCACACGAGGGCCTGCATGCTCAGTCCTCCTCCCATGAATCCACAGGAGGCGCTGGGCGCTCAGTTCTCCTCCCGTTCCTCCACACGAGGTGCTGGGTGCTCAGTCCTCCTGTGTGTGTGCTAGGCGCTCAGTCCTCCTCCCGTGCCTCCGTGAGGGGTGCTGGGTGCTTGGTCACTCTCTGGGCGCAGGGCCTGCTCACTGTCTGTCGCTTCGGCTGCCCACAGGGGAAGGGAGAGACGGACAGACGGGTGGACACAGAGACAGGGAGGGAGACACACAGACAGGAACAGGCACTAACACAGACAGACAAACAGACAGACAGACGGTTAGACTGGCTGTGGGACAGTCAGGCAGCTAGAGAGACACAGACAGATGGACAGGGAGATAGACAGACAGGGAGACAGACAGACAGACAGACAAGGAGACAGTCGGATGGACGGACAGATGGAAAGACAGACAGGGAGACGGACAAATGGACAGACAGACATAGATGGACGGATGGACAGGGAGACTGACAGACGGACAGATGGACAGACAGATGGACGAAAAGACACAGATGGAAAGACAGAGACACAGACGGACGAACAGGGAGGACAGATGGACAAATAGGGAGACAGGGAGAGAGACAGATGGACAGACAGACGGACAGACAGACGGACACACAGACGGACACACAAGCAGTGTGACAGACACAGAGACAGTCGGACGGCAGACAGACGGATGGACAGACAGACGGACAGATGGACGAACAGGGAGACAGATGGACAGACTGACATGCAGCGAGAGACAGATGGACAGACAGATGGGCAGACGGACAGACAGACAAGGAGACAGACGGATGGACGGACAGACAGGGACCAATGAACGTAGACAGATGGACGGACGCACAGAGCGACAGGCGCACAGGGTCCCAGGCCTGGGGACAGACAGACGGACAGACGGATGGGCAGGGAAACCGAGGCAGACAGACAGACGGGTGGACACAGGGACAACTGAGAGAGAGACGGACAGACGGACACACGGACAGGCAAGGGGCCTAGGGGAGGGCGGGGAGGAGGGGGACTGGGGCTCGAATCCCGGCCGGCACCCAGCCACCCGGCACCCAGCTACTCAGCACCCAGCACCCATTACCCAGCCACCCAGGTTCTCAGCCCTCAGCACCCAGGTACTCAGCACCCCAACCCCCAGTACCCAGCCAGCACTCACCTACTCAGCACCCAGTACTGAGCACCCAGGTACTCAACCCTCAGTGCCCTCAGCACCCAGCGAACAGTACCCAGCACCCAGCCACCCACTACCCAGCTACCCAGCAACCAGCCACCCACACAGCTACCCAGCTACCAAGTACCCAGCCACCCAGCACCTAACCCCCCAGCACCCAGTACCAACACCCAGCCAATCAGCATCCAGTCCCCAGCTACTCAGCACCCAGCCACCCAGCACCCAGTACCCAGCATCCCAGCCAGCCAGTACCCAGCTACCCAGTACCCAGCACCCAGCCACCCAGCACCCAGCTACTCAGCACCCAGATGCCAGCCTTCAGCATGCAGCTACTCAGCACCTAGCCCCCATTACCCATCATGCAACTACTAAGCACCCAACCAGTACCCAGCACCCAGCGACTCAGTACCTAGCCACCCAAAACCCAGTCCCCAGCACCCAGCTATTCACCACCCAGGTACCCAGCACCAAGTACCCAGCAACCAGCACTCAGCTACTCAGCACCCAGTATCCAGTTATTTAGACCTCAGCATCCAGCTAGTCAGCACCCAGCCACCCAGCTACTCAACCCAGTACCTAGCACCCAGCCGCCAACCACCCAGCACCCAGTACCTAGTACCTAGCCAATCAGCGTCCAAGTACCCAGCTACTCAGCACCCAGCCACTCAGCTACCCAGCTACCCAGCACCTAATCCAGCACCTAGTACCCACGCAACCAGTACCCAGCACCAGGACACCACTCAGCACCCATCACCCAGTACCCAGCACCCAGCCAACCAGCCCCAGCACCCAGCTACTCAGCACCCAGACACCCAGCACCCAGTACCCAGCTACTCAGCACCCAGCCACCCAGCTACCCAGCTATCCAGCACCTAATCCAGCACCTAGTACCCAGCCACCCAGCACCAGGACACAACCACTCAGCACCCATCACCCAGTACCCAGCACCCAGCCAACCAGCCCCCAGCACCCAGCTACTCAGCACCCAGACACCCAGCACCCAGTACCCCTACCCAGCACCCAGTACCCAGCACCCAGAACCCAGCCACCCAGCTAGCCAGCAGCCAGTACCCAGCTACTGAGCACCCAGTTCCCAGAACCCTGCTACTCAGACCCCAGGCACCTAGTACCTAGCACCCAGCACCCATCTAACCAGTACCCAGCACCCAACTACTCAGACCACACCATCCAGCTACTCAACACCCAGCTACCAAGCACCCAGTCACCCAGCACCCAACCACCCAGCACCCAGTACCTAGCACCCAGACACCCAGTAACCAGCCCCTAGCCACCCAGCACCCAGTACCCAGCACCCAGCTACCTAGTATTTAGCACTCAGCACCCAGAACCCCCAGCTTGCAAATTGCACACCCGTGTATCATTTTACCCTGTTTTGACTCCACTGCCTCTGTCCCGCCTGTCCGCTCTCCCCACCCAGCCCCCCATCCATCGCCCGTCCTGCCCTGGCCTGAGCCTTCCAGTGCCCCAAGCAGAAACAACAGTAAACCGCCAGGGTGGGGCGGGGCTGGCCAAGGAAAGCAAAGATTTATCATTTCAACTTCACATCTGAGTAGTTCATTAAGAATGGGTAGCCATTTGACAGGCAGATACCAATGGGGAAGATTGCAGGAAGAAGAGACAGAGACAGGAACACAGGAAGAGAACAACTCTCTAGAAACCAGGAATTCCTGCTGCTGAATGCCATTAGCATTGTGAAAATTAAAAAGAAGCTGGGGTCAATTTGGGCTCCTTCCATAAGGCAGTGGAGAGAGGTATTTAAGCATAAGACATACATTTTAGAAGTGTCCCAATGTACAGGGTGCTGGTGGCTCATGCCTGTCTGTCATCCTAGCTACTCAGAAGGCTGACCTTTGAGGATCATGGTTGAATGCCAGTGAAGACAAGAATGTCTGTTAAAGAGTCTCATCTCCAATTAACTACAAAAAAAACAAAAACAAAACCTGGAAGAGGCACTGTGGCTCAAAGAGACAGAGGACTAGCCTTGAAAGGAAAGGAAGAAGGGCTGGGAATATGGCCTAGTGGTAGAGTGCTTGCCTTGTATACATGAAGCCATGGGTTCAATTCCTCACCACCACATATAGCAAAAAGCAAGAAGTGGAGCAATGCTCAAGTGGTAGTGTACTAGCCTTGAGCAAAACAAAAACAAAAGCCTGGGACAGTGCTCAGGACCTGAGTCCAGGACTGGCAATGAAGGAAGGAAGGAAGGAAGGAAGGAAGGGAAGGAAGGAAGGAAGGAAGGAAGGAAGGAAGGGAGAAAGAAAGAGAGGAAGAAAGAAAGAGAGAAAGGAACATAGTGAGTGAACTCAGGGTCAGCACCTGCGTTCATGCCCCACAAACAATAACAACAACAAAGAATCCACAAAATGCTAGTTTTCCAATAAAAGATTAAAAATTTGTTAGAAATATGTTGCTAACTTATTAAAAAAAGACCCTAACACTTCAATTTTTAAATTTAGCTCAAATGAGCAAAGCATCAGGCAGAACTTCATATGGTCCTATTTAAAAGGATCACATTGGCACTGAACTACATTGAGCTCCTACATCATCATCAGTATAGAGAAAATGAGTCTAACCTTACATTTCTTGTTTGTCAGAAAATGGAAAATGCTGAACTCTCATATAATTATTACTTCTAAATAGGCATAATTAGTTGGTTGAGAGCAATCATGATAGACCTAGTAGTTTTCAATGTTATCAAAAGTTCTAAAGGCCATCTTTGATCAGGAATCTTATTTTAGAATAATCCTCACAGCTACCATGTGCCAGCAAAAAACTCAGCCTTATAATTAGAAAGACACCATCACCTCCACTTGGAGTAGCCAGCAGCCTCTCAATGTGTTTTCCTTTTTTTAAAAAAAAAATATATATAATTACTTATTTATTGTCAAAGTGATATACAGAGGGGTCACAGATCCATACATTAAGCCATGTTTTCTTATACGCAAATTATGATTTCAATACATACCCGATCTAATATTCAGGATGTTTTAGGAATGAAATGAGATAATTAATGTAAGATCAATTACCAACAATTTTTAGAAAGCTGAGCTGTATGAAAGCTCACACCTCATTGTTGGATCCTCAGAATTCATAGCATGTAGGACCATGCAACTCATTGTGTTTTACATCACACTTCTTCATATACATATGGGACCATCATATTATATTTCATTGTCCTTTCAAGGGTTCTACTCATTTATTTTTTTAAAGAAAATCTCAATACCAAAATGTGCACTCTAGTTCTCTAATTCTCTAAGAATAATGTAGTTTGCTGCATACAAACTACTGTCATTATGTATTTCTAAGCCATGTACATTGAACATAACAAAATGTGTTAAAATTAAAACACATGATTTAGCCAGGCACCTGGGGCTCATACCGGTAAACCTGGATACTCAGCAAGCTGAGATGCAGAGGGTCAGGGTTCAAAGCCAGCCCATTCAGTAAAGTCCAAAAGACTCCATCTCCAATTAACCAGTGAAATGCTGGGCTAGATGTGTAAGTGGCAGAATACCAGCTGAGTGGGCATACATGCCAGGATGAAGCCTTGAATTCAAACCTTGTTACTACAGGTGGTGGGAGAGGAGAGGAGAGAAAAGGGGAGGACAGGGGAGAGGAGTGGAGGGGAGGAGAGGGGAAGGGAGGGGAGGACAGGAGAGGAGAGGAGAGGAGAGAGAGCACAATACATGGTTTAATAAGATTCTAATAGTTCAATACCTATTTTTGTAGCTTTAGACTGGTTTACAGAAGGAAAAGATATTTCACAAGTGAATGAACGATTATGGAAAGCAAATTGCTGTCTTCCACATAATAAACACATAAACAATCTTCCAAGTAATGTTTTACATCTACATAACTGATTAACTAGAAAATATGCCAAAATACTTGAATTAGGAAAAGCAGTTCATCACTTAAAATATTGTAATTTATCTTTACAATCAGTTTGTAAAAACAACAACAACAAAAACAAAAAAGTAGCTGCTAAGTGCCAGTGGCTCTCACCTGTAATCCTAACTTCTCAGAAGCTTATGAGCTGAGACTCACAGCTCAAATCCATCCAGGCAGGAAAGTCTATGAGACTCATCTCCAAATAACTACCAAAAGAAGCTGGAAGTGGACCTGTGGTTCAAATGATAGTCTGCTAGCCTTCAGCACAAGAACAGCACCCAAGCCCTGAGTTCAAGCCTCAGGACTGGCATAATGAACAATCATAAATAGACCCAACATATTCGACTAGCAATGTGGCTTAGCGGCAGAGTGCTCACCTAGCATGCATGAAGCCCTGGGTTCCATTCCTCCCCACCACATAAACAGAAAAAGGTGGAAGTAGTGCTGTGTTTGTGTGTGTGAATAAAAGCAGCTCAGGGACAGTGCTCAAGCCCTGAGTTCAAGCCTCAGAACTGGCAAAATAAAAACAACATTAAATTAAGTATATAACCCTCCTGGTAATACTAATGAGAAATCATTAGTCCAAGGCCCAGGACTGGCCAAAAAAAAAAAAAAGAACCTAAATGCTTACATACAGTACTTAGAAATTTTCTAAGCAGTATCTGCTGTGTATCTGTTTTCTAATACTGTACAGTAATATGGTAATACTATCATGACATTATAGCTGATTAATATACTCTATGAAGTTTTTAGTAAGTGCCACCACAGTAACAGCAGCTAACTGAGTATTACCACAAGTAATTGAGACCATGAGTGACAGGTGGTTGAACTTCTCTTTGTGTTTAAAAAACAAAATGAGTTTTCACACAAAAGGAGAAGGGACGGACTCACGGGAGGGGCCCAGAGAAGGTGATATCTACCAACTTTTTCGAAGTGACTATGTAAGGAATTAAAAACATAGTCCTCTACTTTGAGAATTGTACTCAAGTCAAAAGTCCCTTCTGGTGGCCACCCATCTTGAAAGTGAGCCACTCAGAAGAGCAGAGAGTCACCCACTTTCGTTTCTTGATCTCTACACTATTATTGTGAGTAACTTCCTTCCAGTGGGCTAAAGTCAAGTCCACGGGAGTGGAAGGGACGTTGCCCATGCCTATCAGTCTCGTCAGTTGTGCAGTCCACAAAATAACAAGAGGTAAAACAATTCCAATAAAACAGAAGAAACAATACACACAGGCCTGATATTTAAAAGACTTACAAAATGGAGATCTCCTAAGCTGATCCGCTGGCTCCTGTGAAGAAGCAAAAGTAGCAGACCCAAGATCAAGGTGGGCAGGTTGAGCCTCCGTTAGGAGGCCCTCCTGGTCAGTTCCTGCCAAAAAGCGAACTGACTTGCACCATACAAGAAAGGCGAGGTTGGACGATCACGATGGGCACCCCACCACCTTGGGACCAAGAGAAGGAAGAAGAGGCAAGGGATTCTGGCACACAGGCCTGCCCCGCTCTCTGCTTGCAGCTCCATGCTTCTTGGTGTAGACCTGAGCGGTAATGAATGCCTTCCCAGGTTGGGGCACTACTGGGGGCCTAATCCTGTGGTCCTGTTGCATTCCCATTTCTCCCTTGATTTCTTTCCCCCAAAGTTTGTTGCTACCCAGGTCACCCAAGCTGCATGGTTGAGGGAACAGGATACTGGTGAGGACAGCAGCGGGAGGCACAAGTGCCAATGGACTGGCCAGTAAGCAGCGCTGGGCTCCTTAGCCACGCCCACCACAAGAATATCACCCTTGACTTGAGCAAGTAGGACAGTCCCATGAAACCCTTTAGCACCTTCCAAGCCACTGTGTACTGGGTGCGCTCGAATGTGCATATGTGTGCCCGTGCTTGCTTACATTCGTGTGTGTTTGTTCCTGATGCTGTACATGGGTGTGCTTACTAAGCCAAAGTCTGTGTATGTGTAAATAGGTATGTGGATGTAGATCCAGGAGGACCCGGCACAGTGTGTTATGAGTGAGCATGTGGAGGTGGCGGGAAGGGAGAAAGAGAAAGAGAGAGAGAGAGTCATCTCGCCTATGAGGAATTCTTTGTTCATGTGCGGTTGGATGAGTGTGTCATGTATGAGGTTGGACATAGGGAGTTCCAATTGTGTGCATGTTTACTTGCTTATTTGAAGTTCCCAGACACCAATCATTTGGCAAAGTCTCCCCTTTTGTGCTGTCCTCTACACAAAGGTCTCCGGACTTGAGGCCCGGGATACCTAGCTGCCTTTGCTCTTGGAGATCTGCATGACAGTGACAATGACGCCTATGAATACTGTTGCTGGGTGCTAGTGTGCCTTGGTCACGGCAGGGAAGGGTCAGATATCCCTTTCCCTGGTGTCTTAGCAGAGCTTCCTGAAGGAGCCTAAAACATATGGCTGTGAGCCACGGGCACCAGGATTGCCAGCTCCTGCCTCTAGCCAGTATAATCCTTGGCTGCTCAATAGCAGGAAGTAGCAGGCAGGGATCTGGGCCAGAGAGGCCAAGGCAAGCGGGAAGACAAGAGTTAAGCAGACACTAGCGCAGAAAGGAGATGCCCAGATTCGCTGACCTGCTAATCTTGTATCTCCCTTATGCTCTCAGCAAGAGAGATGAGGTTGATTGTGAGAGAGGTGGCGGATCCATGCACCAGCCACTTCCAGGACTGGCAAGGGCAGAGGCGGTGGGGAGCTGTGTCACACGGGTTCAACCAGGATGTGGGAAGATGGAGCAGGAGGGGAGGTGGAAAGTGTATTTGCCTAGGACCCTGGCCCAAGCCGTTCCCAGCAGAATGGTCAGGGGAGGGATGTGCGGCTCTACACATCCTGTGCATCCCCGAAGGCCTGTGAGAACTAGTGAGAACTTACAGCAAACCCCCAAGGGGCCCTGTGCCCTTTTTGCTATGGCAACTCCAGTTGGAACACTGGCTCAAGTCAGCAGGAGGCTCCTAGTACCTGGCCATGTCACAGAGCTCCAAACCATATGGGCACTGCCCAGAGGCTTCCCAGCACCCCAGGTGCAAATGCACTGTTAGTGAGGTACCAGGAGGCCCTGCTGGCTTGTGAGCACCAACTGCCTACCTCTAAGCAGCCTCACTACCCCTCCCTTAAGGCTGTTCCTGTTGGAATGCAAATGAAAGCACACATCAACAAAGTGGGCAAGGAATGGAGAAACAAAACATCCGGCCACCCCCTGGAGGCTTTTCTGCATAGTGGGTCGCATATGTGCAGTCCTGCCTGCTCAGAAAAACACAGGGCTGCTGCCTAGCAAGCCAGGCAAGGTCTTCAGGTGGTCTTGGCCAAGGGGGCAGAGGCCGTTTCCAGACCAATCGGATGTCAGTCATAAAACCAGAAGGCAGGAAAGGAGTGCCGCTTCCCTCCTACCTTTGTCACAAACCTCCTGTGCAAAGAAAAGGAGCAGAGGGGCTTGGGCACAGAGCAGGCAGACAACAGATTAGATAAATGGGGATTGGTGTTCACCAGAGGACTGAGAGATCCCAGGTGTGCAGAGGGTGAGAGCAGAGGGAGATTTGGAGAAGATAAGAAGGGCTAGGCCAGGGTGAGGCAGTTGTAATTTCCCCAGAAGAAGTGAAGAGGTGCATGGGGAGGTGTGCAGCCTGTGAACCTCAAGAGGAGGAGGGGGAAATTGGGAAGCAGAGGCAGAGGCAAAGAGGCAGTGACGCAGAGGCATGTGTGAGTTGAAAGCAGTCCAGAGCAGCAAGGCAGGGACAGGAGGGCTAGGAGAGAGAACTCGGAGGGAGTTATCAGCAAAGGAGGTATGTGTGCAGGGGACAAGCCTCAGGAACTCAGCTGCACATGGCAGGTGGTGGCTAGGAAGGCCAGGTTGGGCGCCCCACCACCCTGGGACCAAGTAGAAGGGAGAAGAGGCAAGGGATTCTGGGGCACAGGTCTGCCCCATTCTCTGCGCGCAGCGCTGGGCTTTAGGGTGTAGACCTGAGGGGTAACGAATGCCATCCTTGGTTGGGGCACTACTGGGGCGTAATCATGTGGTCCTGTTACATTGACATTTCTGCCTTGATTGCTTTCCCGAAGAGTTTGTTGCTACCCAGGTCTCCGAAGCTGCATGGTTCAGGGAATGGGAGACTGGTGAGGACAGCAGGGGGAGGCCCAAGTGACAATGGACTGTCCAGTAAGCAGCGCTGGGCTCCTTAGCCACGCCCACCACGAGAACAACACCCTGGACTTGAGCAAGTAGGACACAGTCCTCGAAAACCCCTTAGCACCTTCCAAGCCACTGTGTACTGGGTGCGCTCACGTGTGCGTGTGTGTGCCCCTGCTTGCCTACATGCGTGTGTTCCTGATGCTGTACAAGAGTGTGCTTCCTAAGCCTAAGTCTGCATATGTGCAAATAGGTATGTGGATGTAGATCCAGGAGGACCCGGCACAGTGTGTTATAGTGAGCATGTGGGGGTGGCGGGGAGGAAGAGAGAGAAAGAGAGAGAGAGAGAGTCGGCTCGCCTGTGAGGAATTTTTTGTTCATATGCGGTTGCAGGAGTGTGTCAGGTATGAGGTTGGACAGAGGGAGTTCAAAGTGTTTACACGTTACTTGATTTTGAAGTTCCCGGAAAGCAATTATATGGCGAAGGCTCCCCTCTTGTGCTGTCCTCTACACAAAGGTCTCCGTACTTGATGCCAAGCTGCCTCTGCTCTTGGAGATCTGCATGACAGTGATGATGCTGCCTATGAATATCATTGCTGGGTGCTAGTGTGCCTTGGTCACGGCAGGGAAGGGTCAGATATCCCTTTCCCTGGTGTCTTAGCAGAGCTTCCTGAAGGAGCCTAAAACATATGGCTGTGAGCCACGGGCACCAGGATTGCCAGCTCCTGCCTCTAGCCAGTATAATCCTTGGCTGCTCAATAGCAGGAAGTAGCAGGCAGGGATCTGGGCCAGAGAGGCCAAGGCAAGCGGGAAGACAAGAGTTAAGCAGACACTAGCGCAGAAAGGAGATGCCCAGATTCGCTGACCTGCTAACCTTGTATCTCCCTTATGCTCTGAGCAAGAGAGATGAGGTTGATTGTGAGAGAGGTGGCGGATCCATACACCAGCCACTTCCAGGACTGGCAAGGGCAGAGGCGGTGGGGAGCTGTGTCACACGGGTTCAACCAGGATGTGGGAAGATGGAGCAGGAGGGGAGGTGGAAAGTGTATTTGCCGAGGACCCTGGCCCAAGCCGTTCCCAGCAGAATGGTCAGGGGAGGGATGTGCGGCTCTACAAATCCTGTGCATCCCCGAAGGCCTGTGAGAACTAGTGAGAACTTACAGCAAACCCCCAAGGGGCCCTGTGCCCTTTTTGCTATGGCAACTCCAGTTGGAACACTGGCTCAAGTCAGCGGGAGGCGCCTAGTACCTGGCCATGTCACAGAGCTCCAAACCATATGGGCACTGCCCAGAGGCTTCCCAGCACCCCAGGTGCAAATGCACTGTTAGTGAGGCACCAGGAGGCCCTGTTGGCCTGTGAGCACCAACTGCCTACCTCTAAGCAGCCTCACTACCCCTCCCTTAAGGCTGTTCCTGTTGGAATGCAAATGAAAGCACACATCAACAAAGTGGGCAAGGAATGGAGAAACAAAACATCCGGCCAACCCCTGGAGGCTTTTCTGCATAGTGGGTCGCATATGTGCAGTCCTTCCTGCTCAGAAAAACACAGGGCTGCTGCCTAGCAAGCCAGGCAAGGTCTTCAGGTGGTCTTGGCCAAGGGGGCAGAGGCCGTTTCCAGACCAATCGGATGTCAGTCATAAAACCAGAAGGCAGGAAAGGAGTGCCGCTTCCCTCCTACCTTTGTCACAAACCTCCTGTGCACAGAAAAGGAGCAGAGGGGCTTGGGCACAGAGCAGGCAGACAACAGATTAGATAAATGGGGATTGGTGTTCACCAGAGGACTGAGAGATCCCAGGTGTGCAGAGGGTGAGAGCAGAGGGAGATTTGGAGAAGATAAGAAGGGCTAGGCCAGGGTGAGGCAGTTGTAATTTCCCCAGAAGAAGTGAAGAGGTGCATGGGGAGGTGTGCAGCCTGTGAACCTCAAGAGGAGGAGGGGTAAATTGGGAAGCAGAGGCAGAGGCAAAGAGGCAATGACGCAGAGGCATGTGCGAGTTGAAAGCAGTCCAGAGCAGCAAGGCAGGGACAGGAGGGCTAGGAGAGAGAACTCGGAGGGAGTTATCAGCAAAGGAGGTATGTGTGCAGGGGACAAGCCTCAGGAACTCAGCTGCAGATGGCAGGTGGTGGCTAGGAAGGCCAGGTTGGGCGCCCCACCAACCTGGGACAAAATAGAAGGGAGAAGAGGCAAGGGATTCTGGGGCACAGGCCTGCCCCATTCTCTGCGCGCAGCGCTGGGCTTTAGGGTGTAGACCTGAGGGGTAAGGAATGCCATCCTTGGTTGGGGCACTACTGGGGCGTAATCATGTGGTCCTGTTACATTGACATTTCTGCCTTGATTGCTTTCCCGAAGAGTTTGTTGCTACCCAGGTCTCCGAAGCTGCATGGTTCAGGGAATGGGAGACTGGTGAGGACAGCAGGGGGAGGCCCAAGTGCCAATGGACTGTCCAGTAAGCAGCGCTGGGCTCCTTAGCCACGCCCACCACGAGAACAACACCCTGGACTTGAGCAAGTAGGACACAGTCCTCGAAAAACCCTTAGCACCTTCCAAGCCACTGTGTACTGGGTGCGCTCACGTGTGCGTGTGTGTGCCCCTGCTTGCCTACATGCGTGCGTTCCTGATGCTGTACAGGAGTGTGCTTCCTAAGCCTAAGTCTGCATATGTGCAAATAGGTATGTGGATGTAGATCCAGGAGGACCCGGCACAGTGTGTTATAGTGAGCATGTGGGGGTGGCGGGGAGGAAGAGAGAGAAAGAGAGAGAGAGAGAGAGTCGGCTCGCCTGTGAGGAATTTTTTGTTCATGTGCGCTTGCATGAGTGTGTCAGGTATGAGGTTGGACAGAGGGAGTTCAAAGTGTTTACACGTTACTTGTTTTTTGAAGTTCCCGGAAACCAATCGTATGGCGAAGGCTCCCCTCTTGTGCTGTCCTCTACACAAAGGTCTCCGTACTTGATGCCAAGCTGCCTCTGCTCTTGGAGATCTGCATGACAGTGATGATGCTGCCTATGAATATCATTGCTGGGTGCTAGTGTGCCTTGGTCACGGCAGGGAAGGGTCAGATATCCCTTTCCCTGGTGTCTTAGCAGAGCTTCCTGAAGGAGCCTAAAACATATGGCTGTGAGCCACGGGCACCAGGATTGCCAGCTCCTGCCTCTAGCCAGTATAATCCTTGGCTGCTCAATAGCAGGAAGTAGCAGGCAGGGTTCTGGGCCAGAGAGGCCAAGGCAAGCGGGAAGACAAGAGTTAAGCAGACACTAGCGCAGAAAGGAGATGCCCAGATTCGCTGACCTGCTAACCTTGTATCTCCCTTATGGTCTCAGCAAGAGAGATGAGGTTGATTGTGAGAGAGGTGGCGGATCCATACACCAGCCATTTCCAGGACTGTCAAGGGCAGAGGCGGTGGGGAGCTGTGTCACACGGGTTCAACCAGGATGTGGGAAGATGGAGCAGGAGGGGAGGTGGAAAGTGTATTTGCCTAGGACCCTGGTCCAAGCCGTTCCCAGCAGAATGGTCAGGGGAGGGATGTGCGGCTCTACACATCCTGTGCATCCACGAAGGCCTGTGAGAACTAGTGAGAACTTACAGCAAACCCCCAAGGGGCCCTGTGCCCTTTGTGCTATGGCAAGTCCAGTTGGAACACTGGCTCAAGTCAGCAGGAGGCGCCTAGTACCTGGCCATGTCACAGAGCTCCAAACCATATGGGCACTGCCCAGAGGCTTCCCAGCACCCCAGGTGCAAATGCACTGTTAGTGAGGCACCAGGAGGCCCTGCTGGCCTGTGAGCACCAACTGCCTACCTCTAAGCAGCCTCACTACCCCTCCCTTAAGGCTGTTCCTGTTGGAATGCAAATGAAAGCACACATCAACAAAGTGGGCAAGGAATGGAGAAACAAAACATCCGGCCACCCCCTGGAGGCTTTTCTGCATAGTGGGTCGCATATGTGCAGTCCTTCCTGCTCACAAAAACACAGGGCTGCTGCCTAGCAAGCCAGGCAAGGTCTTCAGGTGGTCTTGGCCAAGGGGGCAGAGGCCGTTTCCAGACCAATCGGATGTCAGTCATAAAACCAGAAGGCAGGAAAGGAGTGCCGCTTCCCTCCTACCTTTGTCACAAACCTCCTGTGCACAGAAAAGGAGCAGAGGGGCTTGGGCACAGAGCAGGCAGACAACAGATTAGATAAATGGGGATTGGTGTTCACCAGAGGACTGAGAGATCCCAGGTGTGCAGAGGGTGAGAGCAGAGGGAGATTTGGAGAAGATAAGAAGGGCTAGGCCAGGGTGAGGCAGTTGTAATTTCCCCAGAAGAAGTGAAGAGGTGCATGGGGAGGTGTGCAGCCTGTGAACCTCAAGAGGAGGAGGGGGAAATTGGGAAGCAGAGGCAGAGGCAAAGAGGCAGTGACGCAGAGGCATGTGTGAGTTGAAAGCAGTCCAGAGCAGCAAGGCAGGGACAGGAGGGCTAGGAGAGAGAACTCGGAGGGAGTTATCAGCAAAGGAGGTATGTGTGCAGGGGACAAGCCTCAGGAACTCAGCTGCAGATGGCAGGTGGTGGCTAGGAAGGACAGGTTGGGCGCCCCACCACCCTGGGACCAAGTAGAAGGGAGAAGAGGCAAGGGATTCTGGGGCACAGGCCTGCCCCATTCTCTGCGCGCAGCGCTGGGCTTTAGGGTGTAGACCTGAGGGGTAAGGAATGCCATCCTTGGTTGGGGCACTACTGGGGCGTAATCATGTGGTCCTGTTACATTGACATTTCTGCCTTGATTGCTTTCCCGAAGAGTTTGTTGCTACCCAGGTCTCCGAAGCTGCATGGTTCAGGGAATGGGAGACTGGTGAGGACAGCAGGGGGAGGCCCAAGTGCCAATGGACTGTCCAGTAAGCAGCGCTGGGCTCCTTAGCCACGCCCACCACGAGAACAACACCCTGGACTTGAGCAAGTAGGACACAGTCCTCGAAAACCCCTTAGCACCTTCCAAGCCACTGTGTACTGGGTGCGCTCACGTGTGCGTGTGTGTGCCCCTGCTTGCCTACATGCGTGCGTTCCTGATGCTGTACAGGAGTGTGCTTCCTAAGCCTAAGTCTGCATATGTGCAAATAGGTATGTGGATGTAGATCCAGGAGGACCCGGCACAGTGTGTTATAGTGAGCATGTGGGGGTGGCGGGGAGGAAGAGAGAGAAAGAGAGAGAGAGAGAGAGTCGGCTCGCCTGTGAGGAATTTTTTGTTCATGTGCGGTTGCATGAGTGTGTCAGGTATGAGGTTGGACAGAGGGAGTTCAAAGTGTTTACACGTTACTTGTTTTTTGAAGTTCCCGGAAAGCAATTATATGGCGAAGGCTCCCCTCTTGTGCTGTCCGCTACACAAAGGTCTCCGTACTTGATGCCAAGCTGCCTCTGCTCTTGGAGATCTGCATGACAGTGATGATGCTGCCTATGAATATCATTGCTGGGTGCTATTGTGCCTTGGTCACGGCAGAGAAGGGTCAGATATCCCTTTCCCTGGTGTCTTAGCAGAGCTTCCTGAAGGAGCCTAAAACATATGGCTGTGAGCCACGGGCACCAGGATTGCCAGCTCCTGCCTCTAGCCAGTATAATCCTTGGCTGCTCAATAGCAGGAAGTAGCAGGCAGGGTTCTGGGCCAGAAAGGCCAAGGCAAGCGGGAAGACAAGAGTTAAGCAGACACTAGCGCAGAAAGGAGATGCCCAGATTCGCTGACCTGCTAACCTTGTATCTCCCTTATGCTCTGAGCAAGAGAGATGAGGTTGATTGTGAGAGAGGTGGCGGATCCATACACCAGCCACTTCCAGGACTGGCAAGGGCAGAGGCGGTGGGGAGCTGTGTCACACGGGTTCAACCAGGATGTGGGAAGATGGAGCAGGAGGGGAGGTGGAAAGTGTATTTGCCTAGGACCCTGGCCCAAGCCGTTCCCAGCAGAATGGTCAGGGGAGGGATGTGCGGCTCTACACATCCTGTGCATCCCCGAAGGCCTGTGAGAACTAGTGAGAACTTACAGCAAACCCCCAAGGGGCCCTGTGCCCTTTTTGCTATGGCAACTCCAGTTGGAACACTGGCTCAAGTCAGCAGGAGGCGCCTAGTACCTGGCCATGTCACAGAGCTCCAAACCATATGGGCACTGCCCAGAGGCTTCCCAGCACCCCAGGTGCAAATGCACTGTTAGTGAGGCACCAGGAGGCCCTGCTGGCCTGTGAGCACCAACTGCCTACCTCTAAGCAGCCTCACTACCCCTCCCTTAAGGCTGTTCCTGTTGGAATGCAAATGAAAGCACACATCAACAAAGTGGGCAAGGAATGGAGAAACAAAACATCCGGCCACCCCCTGGAGGCTTTTCTGCATAGTGGGTCGCATATGTGCAGTCCTTCCTGCTCAGAAAAACACAGGGCTGCTCCCTAGCAAGCCAGGCAAGGTCTTCAGGTGGTCTTGGCCAAGGGGGCAGAGGCCGTTTCCAGACCAATCGGATGTCAGTCATAAAACCAGAAGGCAGGAAAGGAGTGCCGCTTCCCTCCTACCTTTGTCACAAACCTCCTGTGCACAGAAAAGGAGCAGAGGGGCTTGGGCACAGAGCAGGCAGACAACAGATTAGATAAATGGGGATTGGTGTTCACCAGAGGACTGAGAGATCCCAGGTGTGCAGAGGGTGAGAGCAGAGGGAGATTTGGAGAAGATAAGAAGGGCTAGGCCAGGGTGAGGCAGTTGTAATTTCCCCAGAAGAAGTGAAGAGGTGCATGGGGAGGTGTGCAGCCTGTGAACCTCAAGAGGAGGAGGGGGAAATTGGGAAGCAGAGGCAGAGGCAAAGAGGCAGTGACGCAGAGGCATGTGCGAGTTGAAAACAGTCCAAAGCAGCAAGGCAGGGACAGGAGGGCTAGGAGAGAGAACTCGGAGGGAGTTATCAGTAAAGGAGGTATGTGTGCAGGAGACAAGCCTCAGGTACTCAGCTGCAGATGGCAGGTGGTGGCTAGGAAGGCCAGGTTGGGCGCCCCACCACCCTGGGACCAAGTAGAAGGGAGAAGAGGCAAGGGATTCTGGGGCACAGGCCTGCCCCATTCTCTGCGCGCAGCGCTGTGCTTTAGGGTGTAGACCTGAGGGGTAACGAATGCCATCCTTGGTTGGGGCACTACTGGGGCGTAATCATGTGGTCCTGTTACATTGACATTTCTGCCTTGATTGCTTTTCCGAAGAATTTGTTGCTACCCAGGTCTCCGAAGCTGCATGGTTCAGGGAATGGGAGACTGGTGAGGACAGCAGGGGGAGGCCCAAGTGCCAATGGACTGTCCAGTAAGCAGCGCTGGGCTCCTTAGCCACGCCCACCACGAGAACAACACCCTGGACTTGAGCAAGTAGGACACAGTCCTCGAAAACCCCTTAGCACCTTCCAAGCCACTGTGTACTGGGTGCGCTCACGTGTGCGTGTGTGTGCCCCTGCTTGCCTACATGCGTGTGTTCCTGATGCTGTACAGGAGTGTGCTTCCTAAGCCTAAGTCTGCATATGTGCAAATAGGTATGTGGATGTAGATCCAGGAGGACCCGGCACAGTGTGGTTATAGTGAGCATGTGGGGGTGGCGGGGAGGAAGAGAGAGAAAGAGAGAGAGAGAGAGAGTCGGCTCGCCTGTGAGGAATTTTTTGTTCATGTGCGGTTCCATGAGTGTGTCAGGTATGAGGTTGGACAGAGGGAGTTCAAAGTGTTTACACGTTACTTGTTTTGTTTTTTTTTTTTGATTTTTTTTTTTTGGCCAGTCCTGGGCCTTGGACTCAGGGCCTGAGCACTGTTCCTGGCTTCTTTCCGCTCAAGGCTAGCACTCTACCACTTGAGTCACAGCGCCGCTTCTGGCCGTTTTCTGTATATGTGGTGCTGGGGAATCGAACCTAGGGCCTCGTGTATCCGAGGCAGGCACTCTTGCCACTAGGCTATATCCCCAGCCCACGTTACTTGTTTTTTGAAGTTCCCGGAAAGCAATCATATGGCGAAGGCTCCCCTCTTGTGCTGTCCGCTACACAAAGGTCTCCGTACTTGATGCCAAGCTGCCTCTGCTCTTGGAGATCTGCATGACAGTGAGGATGCTGCCTATGAATATCATTGCTGGGTGCTAGTGTGCCTTGGTCACGGCAGGGAAGGGTCAGATATCCCTTTCCCTGGTGTCTTAGCAGAGCTTCCTGAAGGAGCCTAAAACATATGGCTGTGAGCCACGGGCACCAGGATTGCCAGCTCCTGCCTCTAGCCAGTATAATCCTTGGCTGCTCAATAGCAGGAAGTAGCAGGCAGGGATCTGGGCCAGAGAGGCCAAGGCAAGCGGGAAGACAAGAGTTAAGCAGACACTAGCGCAGAAAGGAGATGCCCAGATTCGCTGACCTGCTAACCATGTATCTCCCTTATGCTCTGAGCAAGAGAGATGAGGTTGATTGTGAGAGAGGTGGCGGATCCATACACCAGCCACTTCCAGGACTGGCAAGGGCAGAGGCGGTGGGGAGCTGTGTCACACGGGTTCAACCAGGATGTGGGAAGATGGAGCAGGAGGGGAGGTGGAAAGTGTATTTGCCTAGGACCCTGGCCCAAGCCGTTCCCAGCAGAATGGTCAGGGGAGGGATGTGCGGCTCTACACATCCTGTGCATCCC
>NW_025959085.1:0-27967 GCF_023159225.1 Perognathus longimembris pacificus | reverse complement strand
CATCTCCTTTCTGCGCTAATGTCTGCTTAACTCTTGTCTTCCCGCTTGCCTTGGCCTCTCTGGCCCAGATCCCTGCCTGCTACTTCCTGCTATTGAGCAGCCAAGGATTATACTGGCTAGAGGCAGGAGCTGGCAATCTTGGTGCCCGTGCTCACAGCCATATGTTTTAGGCTCCTTCAGGAAGCTCTGCTAAGACACCAGGGAAAGGGATATCTGACCCTTCCCTCCCGTGACCAAGGCACACTAGCACCCAGCAATGATATTCATAGGCAGCATCATCACTGTCATGCAGATCTCCAAGAGCAGAGGCAGCTTGGCATCAAGTACGGAGACCTTTGTGTAGCGGACAGCACAAGAGGGGAGCCTTCGCCATATGATTGGTTTCCGGGAACTTCAAAAAACAAGTAACGTGTAAACACTTTGAACTCCCTCTGTCCAACCTCATACCTGACACACTCATGCAACCGCACATGAACAAAAAATTCCTCACAGGCGAGCCGACTCTCTCTCTCTCTCTTTCTCTCTCTTCCTCCCCGCCACCCCCACATGCTCACTATAACACACTGTGCCGGGTCCTCCTGGATCTACATCCACATACCTATTTGCACATATGCAGACTTAGACTTAGGAAGCACACTCTTGTACAGCAACAGGAACACGCGCATGTAGGCAAGCAGGGGCACACACACGCACACGTGAGCGCACCAGTACACAGTGGCTTGGAAGGTGCTAAGGGGTTTTCGAGGACTGTGTCCTACTTGCTCAAGTCCAGGGTGTTGTTCTCGTGGTGGGCGTGGCTAAGGAGCCCAGCGCTGCATACTGGACAGTCTATTGGCACTTGGGCCTCGCCCTGCTGTCCTCACCAGTCTCCCATTCCTGAACCATGCAGCTTCGGAGACCTGGGTAGCAACAAACTCTTCGGGAAAGCAATCAAGGCAGAAATGTCAATGTAACAGGACCACATGATTACGCCCCAGTAGTGCCCCAACCAAGGATGGCATTCGTTACCCCCCTCAGGTCTACACCCTAAAGCACATCGCTGCACGCAGAGAATGGGGCAGGCCTGTGCCCCAGAATCCCTTGCCTCTTCTCCCTTCTACTTGGTCCCAGGGTGGTGGGGCGCCCAACCTGGCCTTCCTAGCCACCACCTGCCATCTGCAGCTGAGTTCCTGAGGCTTGTCCCCTGCACACATACCTCCTTTGCTGATAACTCCCCCCGAGTTCTCTCTCCTAGCCCTCCTGTCCCTCCCTTGCTGCTCTGGACTGCTTTCAACTCACACATGCCTCTGCGTCACTGCCTCTTTGCCTCTGCCTCTGCTTCCCAATTTCCCCCTCCTCCTCTTGAGGTTCACAGGCTGCACACCTCCCCCATGCACCTCTTCACTTCTTCTGGGGAAATTACAACTGCCTCACCCTGGCCTAGCCCTTCTTATCTTCTCCAAATCTCCCTCTGCTCTCACCCTCTGCACACCTGGGATCTCTCAGTCCTCTGGTGAACACCAATCCCCATTTATCTAATCTGTTGTCTGCCTGCTCTGTGCCCAAGCCCCTCTGCTCCTTTTCTGTGCACAGGAGGTTTGTGACAAAGGTAGGAGGGAAGCGGCACTCCTTTCCTGCCTTCTGGTTTTATGACTGACATCCGATTGGTCTGGAAACGGCCTCTGCCCCCTTGGCCACGTCCACCTGAAGACCTTGCCTGGCTTGCTAGGCAGCAGCCCTGTGTTTTTCTGAGCAGGAAGGACTGCACATATGCGACCCACTATGCAGAAAAGCCTCCAGGGGGGTGGCCGGATGTTTTGTTTCTCCATTCCTTGCCCACTTTGTTGATGTGTGCTTTCATTTGCATTCCAACAGGAACAGCCTTAAGGGAGGGGTAGTGAGGCTGCTTAGAGGTAGGCAGTTGGTGCTCACAGGCCAGCAGGGCCTCCTGGTGCCTCACTAACAGTGCATTTGCACCTGGGGTGCTGGGAAGCCTCTGGGCAGTGCCCATATGGTTTGGAGCTCTGTGACATGGCCAGGTACTAGGCGCCTCCTGCTGACTTGAGCCAGTGTTCCAACTGGAGTTGCATAGCAAAAAGGGCACAGGGCCCCTTGGGGGTTTGCTGTAAGTTCTCACTAGTTCTCACAGGCCTTCGGGGATGCACAGGATGTGTAGAGCCGCACATCCCTCCCCTGACCATTCTGCTGGGAACGGCTTGGGCCAGGGTCCTAGGCAAATACACTTTCCACCTCCCCTCCTGCTCCATCTTCCCACATCCTGGTTGAACCCGTGTGACACAGCTCCCCACCGCCTCTGCCCTTGCCAGTCCTGGAAGTGGCTGGTGTATGGATCCGCCACCTCTCTCACAATCAACCTCATCTCTATTGCTCAGAGCATAGGGAGATACAAGGTTAGCAGGTCAGCGAATCTGGGCATCTCCTTTCTGCGCTAGTGTCTGCTTAACTCTTGTCTTCCCGCTTGCCTTGGCCTCTCTGGCCCAGATCCCTGCTTGCTACTTCCTGCTATTGAGCAGCCAAGGATTATAGTGGCTAGAGGCAGGAGCTGGCAATCTTGGTGCCCGTGGCTCACAGCCATATGTTTTAGGCTCCTTCAGGAAGCTCTGCTAAGACACCAGGGAAAGGGATATCTGAACCTTCCCTGCCGTGACCAAGGCACACTAGCTCCCAGCAATGATATTCATAGGCAGCATCATCACTGTCATGCAGATCTCCAAGAGCAGAGGCAGCTTGGCATCAAGTACGGAGACCTTTGTGTAGCGGACAGCACAAGAGGGGAGCCTTCGCCATATGATTGGTTCCGGGAACTTCAAAAAACAAGTAACGTGTAATTACTTTGAACTCCAACCTCATACCTGACACACTCATGCAACCGCACATGAACAAAAAATTCCTCACAGGCGAGCCGACTCTCTCTCTCTCTCTCTTTCTCTCTCTTCTCCCCGCCACCCCTCATGCTCACTATAACACACTGTGCCGGGTCCTCCTGGATCTACATCCACATAACTATTTGCACATATGCAGACTTAGGCTTAGGAAGCACACTCTTGTACAGCATCAGGAACACACGCATGTAGGCAAGCAGGGGCACACACACGCACACGTGAGCGCACCCAGTACACAGTGGCTTGGAAGTTGCTAAGGGGTTTTCGAGGACTGTGTCCTACTTGCTCAAGTCCAGGGTGTTGTTCTCGTGGTGGGCGTGGCTAAGGAGCCCAGCGCTGCTTACTGGACAGTCCATTGGCACTTGGGCCTCCCCCTGCTGTCCTCACCAGTCTCCCATTCCCTGAGCCATGCAGCTTCGGAGACCTGGGTTGCAACAAACTCTTCGGGAAAGCAATCAAGGCAGAAATGTCAATGTAACAGGACCACATGATTACGCCCCAGTAGTGCCCCAACCAAGGATGGCATTCGTTACCCCTCAGGTCTACACCCTAAAGCACAGCGCTGCGCGCAGAGAATGGGGCAGGCCTGTGCCCCAGAATCCCTTGCCTCTTCTCCCTTCTACTTGGTCCCAGGGTGGTGGGGCGCCCAACCTGGCCTTCCTAGCCACCACCTGCCATCTGCAGCTGAGTTCCTGAGGCTTGTCCCCTGCACACATACCTCCTTTGCTGATAACTCCCTCCGAGTTCTCTCTCCTAGCCCTCCTGTCCCTCCCTTGCTGCTCTGGACTGCTTTCAACTCACACATGCCTCTGCGTCACTGCCTATTTGCCTCTGCCTCTGCTTCCCAATTTTCCCCCTCCTCCTCTTGAGGTTCACAGGCTGCACACCTCCCCATGCACCTCTTCACTTCTTCTGGGGAAATTACAACTGCCTCACCCTGGCCTAGCCCTTCTTATCTTCTCCAAATCTCCCTCTGCTCTCACCCTCTGCACACCTGGGATCTCTCAGTCCTCTGGTGAACACCAATCCCCATTTATCTAATCTGTTGTCTGCCTGCTCTGTGCCCAAGCCCCTCTGCTCCTTTTCTGTGCACAGGAGGTTTGTGACAAAGGTAGGAGGGAAGCGGCACTCCTTTCCTGCCTTCTGGTTTTATGACTGACATCCGATTGGTCTGGAAACGGCCTCTGCCCCCTTGGCCAAGACCACCTGAAGACCTTGCCTGGCTTGCTAGGCAGCAGCCCTGTGTTTTTCTGAGCAGGAAGGACTGCACATATGCCACCCACTATGCAGAAAAGCCTCCAGGGGGTGGCCGGATGTTTTGTTTCTCCATTCCTTGCCCACTTTGTTGATGTGTGCTTTCATTTGCATTCCAACAGGAACAGCCTTAAGGGAGGGGTAGTGAGGCTGCTTAGAGGTAGGCAGTTGGTGCTCACAGGCCAGCAGGGCCTCCTGGTGCCTCACTAACAGTGCATTTGCACCTGGGGTGCTGGGAAGCCTCTGGGCAGTGCCCATATGGTTTGGAGCTCTGTGACATGGCCAGGTACTAGGCGCCTCCTGCTGACTTGAGCCAGTGTTCCAACTGGAGTTGCCATAGCAAAAAGGGCACAGGGCCCCTTGGGGGTTTGCTGTAAGTTCTCACTAGTTCTCACAGGCCTTCGGGGATGCACAGGATGTGTAGAGCCGCACATCCCTCCCCTGACCATTCTGCTGGGAACGGCTTGGGCCAGGGTCCTAGGCAAATACACTTTCCACCTCCCCTCATGCTCCATCTTCCCACATCCTGGTTGAACCCGTGTGACACAGCTCCCCACCGCCTCTGCCCTTGCCAGTCCTGGAAGTGGCTGGTGTATGGATCCGCCACCTCTCTCACAATCAACCTCATCTCTCTTGCTCAGAGCATAAGGGAGATACAAGGTTAGCAGGTCAGCGAATCTGGGCATCTCCTTTCTGCGCTAGTGTCTGCTTAACTCTTGTCTTCCGCTTGCCTTGGCCTCTCTGGCCCAGATCCCTGCCTGCTACTTCCTGCTATTGAGCAGCCAAGGATTATACTGGCTAGAGGCAGGAGCTGGCAATCCTGGTGCCCGTGGCTCACAGCCATATGTTTTAGGCTCCTGCAGGAAGCTCTGCTAAGACACTAGGGAAAGGGATATCTGACCCTTCCCTGCCTCGATCAAGGCACACTAGCACCCAGCAACAGTATTCATAGGCGTCATTGTCACTGTCATGCAGATTTCCAAGTGCGGAGGCAGCTAGGTATCCCGGGCCTCAAGACCGGAGAACTTTGTGCAGAAGACAGCACAAAATTGGAGACTTTGCCAAATGATTGGTGTCTGGGAACTTCAAATAAGCAAGTAAACATGCACACAATTGGAACTCCCTGTGTCCAACCTCATGCATGACACACTCATACAACCGCACATGAACAAAGAATTCCTCATAGGCGAAATGACTCTCTCTCTCTCTTTCTCTTTCTCCATTCCCGCCACCTCCACATGCTCACTCATAACACACTGTGCCGGGTCTTCCTGGATCTACATCCACATACCTATTTACACATACACAGACTTTGGCTTAGTAAGCACACCCATGTACAGCATCAGGAACAAAGACACACGCATGTAAGCAAGCACGGGCACACATATGCACATGCGAGCGCACCCAGTACACAGTGGCTTGGAAGGTGCTAAAGGGTTTCAGGGGACTGTGTCCTACTTGCTCAAGTCAAGGGTGATATTCTTGTGGTGGGCGTGGCTAAGGAGCCCAGCGCTGCTTACTGGCCAGTCATTGGCACTTGTGCCTCTAGCTGCTGTCCTCACCAGTAACCCGTTCCCTCAACCATGCAGCTTGGGTGACCTGGGTAGCAACAAACTTTGGGGAAAGAAATCAAGGGATAAATGGGAATGCAACAGGACCACAGGATTAGGCCCCCAGTAGTGCCCCAACCTGGGAAGGCATTCATTACCGCTCAGGTCTACACCAAGAAGCATGGAGCTGCAAGCAGAGAGCGGGCAGGCCTGTGTGCCAGAATCCCTCGCCTCTTCTTCCTCCTCTTGGTCCCAAGGTGGTGGGGTGCCCATCGTGATTGTCCAACCTCGCCTTTCTTGTATGGTGCAAGTCAGTTCGCTTTTTGGCAGGAACTGACCAGGAGGGCCTCCTAACGGAGGCTCAACCTGCCCACCTTGTTCTTGGGTCTGCTACTTTTGCTTCTTCACAGGAGCCAGCGGATCAGCTTAGGAGATCTCCATTTTGTCAGTCTTTTAAATATCAGGCCTGTGTGTATTGTTTCTTCTGTTTATTGGAATTGTTTTACCTCTTGTTATTTTGTGGACTGCACAACTGACAAGACTGATAGGCATGGGCAACGTCCCTTCCACTCCGTGGACTTGACTTTAGCCCACTGGAAGGAAGTTACTCACAATAATAGTGTAGAGATCAAGAAACGAAAGTGGGTGACTCTCTGCTCTTCTGAGTGGCTCACTTTCAAGATGGGTGGCCACCAGAAGGGACTTTTGACTTGAGTACAATTCTCAAGTAGAGGACTATGTTTTTATTTCCTTACATAGTCACTTCGAAAAAGTTGGTAGATATCACCTTCTCTGGGCCCCTCCCGTGAGTCCGTCCCTTCTCCTTTTGTGTGAAAACTCATTTTGTTTTTTAAACACAAAGAGAAGTTCAACCACCTGTCACTCATGGTCTCAATTACTTGTGGTAATACTCAGTTAGCTGCTGTTACTGTGGTGGCACTTACTAAAAACTTCATACAGTATATTAATCAGCTATAATGTCATGATAGTATTACCATATTACTGTACAGTATTAGAAAACAGATACACAGCAGATAGTGCTTAGAAAATTTCTAAGTACTGTATGTAAGCATTTAGGTTCTTTTTTTTTTTTTTGGCCAGTCCTTGGCCTTGGACTAATGATTTCTCATTAGTATTACCAGGAGGGTTATATACTTAATTTAATGTTGTTTTTATTTTGCCAGTTCTGAGGCTTGAACTCAGGGCTTGAGCATTGTCCCTGAGCTGCTTTTATTCACACACACACACACAGCACTACTTCCACCTTTTTCTGTTTATGTGGTGGGGAGGAATGGAACCCAGGGCTTCATGCATGCTAGGCGAGCACTCTGCCGCTAAGCCAGCTAGTCGAATATGTTGGGTGTATTTATGATTGTTCATTATGCCAGTCCTGAGGCTTGAACTCAGGGCTTGGGTGCTGTTCTTGTGCTGAAGGCTAGCAGACTATCATTTGAACCACAGGTCCACTTCCAGCTTTTTTTGGTAGTTATTTGGAGATGAGTCTCATAGACTTTCCTGCCTGGATGGATTTGAGCTGTGAGTCTCAGCTCATAAGCTTCTGAGAAGTTAGGATTACAGGTGAGAGCCACTGGCACTTAGCAGCTACTTTTTTGTTTTTGTTGTTGTTGTTTTTACAAACTGATTGTAAAGATAAATTACAATATTTTAAGTGATGAACTGCTTTTCCTAATTCAAGTATTTGGCATATTTTCTAGTTAATCAGTTATGTAGATGTAAAACATTACTTGGAAGATTGTTTATGTGTTTATTATGTGGAAGACAGCAATTTGCTTTCCATAATTGTTCATTCACTTGTGAAATATCTTTTCCTTCTGTGAACCAGTCTAAAGCTACAAAAATAGGTATTGAACTATTAGAATCTTATTAAACCATGTATTGTGCTCTCTCTCCTCTCCTCTCCTCTCCTCTCCTGTCCTCCCCTCCCTTCCCCTCTCCTCCCCTCCACTCCTCTCCCCTGTCCTCCCTTTTCTCTCCTCTCCTCTCCCACCACCTGTAGTAACAAGGTTTGAATTCAAGGCTTCATCCTGGCATGTATGCCCACTCAGCTGGTATTCTGCCACTTACACATGTAGCCCAGCATTTCACTGGTTAATTGGAGATGGAGTCTTTTGGACTTTACTGAATGGGCTGGCTTTGAACCCTGACCCTCTGCATCTCAGCTTGCTGAGTATCCAGGTTTACCGGTATGAGCCCCAGGTGCCTGGCTAATCATGTGTTTTAATTTTAACACATTTTGTTATGTTCAATGTACATGGCTTAGAAATACATAATGACAGTAGTTTGTATGCAGCAAACTACATTATTCTTAGAGAATTAGAGAACTAGAGTGCACATTTTGGTATTGAGATTTTCTTTAAAAAAATAAATGAGTAGAACCCTTGAAAGGACAATGAAATATAATATGATGGTCCCATATGTATATGAAGAAGTGTGATGTAAAACACAATGAGTTGCATGGTCCTAGATGCTATGAATTCTGAGGATCCAACAATGAGGTTTGAGCTTTCATACAGCTCGGCTTTCTAAAATTGTTGGTAATTGATCTTACATTAATTATCTCATTTCATCCTAAAACATCCTGAATATTAGATCGGGTATGTATTGAAATCATAATTTGCGTATAAGAAAACATGGCTTAATGTATGGATCTGTGACCCCTCTGTATATCACTTTGACAATAAATAAGTAATTATATATATTTTTTTTTAAAAAAGGAAAAACACATTGAGAGGCTGCTGGCTACTCCAAGTGGAGGTGATGGTGTCTTTCTAATTATAAGGCTGAGTTTTTTGCTGGCACATGGTAGCTGTGAGGATTATTCTAAAATAAGATTCCTGATCAAAGATGGCCTTTAGAACTTTTGATAACATTGAAAACTACTAGGTCTATCATGATTGCTCTCAACCAACTAATTATGCCTATTTAGAAGTAATAATTATATGAGAGTTCAGCATTTTCCATTTTCTGAAAAACAAGAAATGTAAGGTTAGACTCATTTTCTCTATACTGATGATGATGTAGGAACTCAATGTAGTTCAGTGCCAATGTGATCCTTTTAAATAGGACCATATGAAGTTCTGTCTGATGCTTTGCTCATTTGAGCTAAATTTAAAAATTGAAGTGTTAGGGTCTTTTTTTAATAAGTTAGCAACATATTTCTAACAAATTTTTAATCTTTTATTGGAAAACTAGCATTTTGTGGATTCTTTGTTGTTGTTATTGTTTGTGGGGCATGAACGCAAGTGCTGACCCTGAGTTCACTCACTATCTTCCTTTCTCTCTTTCTTTCTTCCTTTCTTTCTTTTCTCCCTTCCTCCTTCCTTCCTTCCTTCCTTCCTTCCTTCCTTCCTTCCTTCCTTCCTTCCTTCCTTCCTTCCTTCATTGTCAGTCCTGGGACTCAGGTCCTGAGCACTGTCGCAGGCTTTTTTTTTTTGTTTTGCTCAAGGCTAGTAAAATACCACTTGAGCCATTGCTCCACTTCTTGCTTTTTGCTATATGTGGTGGTGAGGAATTGAACCCCATGGCTTCATGTATACAAGGCAAGCACTCTACCACTAGGCCATATTCCAGCCCTTCTTCCTTTCTTTTCAAGGCTAGTCCTCTGTCTCTTTGAGCCACAGTGCCTCTTCCAGGTTTTTGTTTTTGTTTTTTTTTTTTTGTAGTTAATTGGAGATGATACTCTTTAACAGACATTCTTGTCTTCACTGGCATTCAACCATGATCCTCAAAGGTCAGCCTTCTGAGTAAGCTAGGATGACAGACAGGCATGAGCCACCAGCACCCTGTACATTGGGACACTTCTAAAATGTATGTCTTATGCTTAAATACCTCTTCTCCACTGCCTTATGGAAGGAGCCCAAATTGACCCCAGCTTCTTTTTAATTTTCACAATGCTTATGGCATTCAGCAGCAGGAATTCCTGGTTTCTAGAGAGTTGTTCTCTTCCTGTGTTCCTGTCTCTGTCTCTTCTTCCTGGAATCTTCCCCATTGGTGTCTGCCTGTCAAATGGCTACCCATTCTTAATGAACTACTCAGATGTGAAGTTGAAATGATAAATCTTTGCTTTCCTTGGCCAGCCCCGCCCCACCCTGGCGGTTTCCTGTTGTTTCTGCTTGGGGCACTGGAAGGCTCAGGCCAGGGCAGGACGGGCGATGGATGGGGGGCTGGGTGGGGCAGAGCGGACAGGCGGGACAGAGGCAGTGGAGTCAAAACAGGTAAAAATGATACACGGGTGTGCAATTTGCAAGCTGGGGGTTCTGGGTGCTGAGTGCTAAATACTAGGTAGCTGGGTGCTGGGTACTGGGTGCTGGTGGCTAGGGGCTGGTTACTGGGTGTCTGGGTGCTAGGTACTGGGTGCTGGGTGTTTGGTAGCTGGGTGTTGAGTAGCTGGATGGTGTGGTCTCAGTAGTTGGGTGCTGGGTACTGGTTAGATGGGTGCTGGGTGCTAGGTACTAGGTGCCTGGGGTCTGAGTAGCAGGTTCTGGGAACTGGGTGCTCAGTAGCTGGGTACTGGGTGCTGGCTAGCTGGGTGGCTGGGTTCTGGGTACTGGGTGCTGGGTAGCTGGGTACTGGGTGCTGGGGTGTCTGGGTGCTGAGTAGCTGGGTGCTGGGGGCTGGTTGGCTGGGTGCTGGGTACTGGGTGATGGGTGCTGAGTGGTTGTGTCCTGGTGCTGGGTGGCTGGGTACTAGGTGCTGGATTAGGTGCTGGATAGCTGGGTAGCTGGTGGCTGGGTGCTGAGTAGCTGGGTACTGGGTGCGGGTGTCTGGGGTGCTGAGTAGCTGGGTGCTGGGGGCTGGTTGGCTGGGTGCTGGGTACTGGGTGATGGGTGCTGAGTGGTTGTGTCCTGGTGCTGGGTACTGGTTGGCTGGGTACTAGGTGCTGGATTAGGTGCTGGGTAGCTGGGTAGCTGAGTGGCTGGGTGCTGAGTAGCTGGGTACTGGACGCTGATTGGCTAGGTACTAGGTACTGGGTGCTGGGTGGTTGGCGGCTGGGTGCTAGGTACTGGGTTGAGTAGCTGGGTGGCTGGGTGCTGACTAGCTGGATGCTGAGGTCCAAATAACTGGATACTGGGTGCTGAGTAGCTGAGTGCTGGGTTGCTGGGTACTTGGTGCTGGGTACCTGGTGGTGAATAGCTGGGTGCTGGGGACTGGGTGCTGGGTGGCTAGGTACTGAGTCGCTGGGTGCTGGGTACTGGTTGGGTGCTTAGTAGTTGCATGATGGGTAATGGGGGCTAGGTGCTGAGTAGCTGCATGCTGAAGGCTGGCATCTGGGTGCTGAGTAGCTGGGTGCTGGGTGGCTGGGTGCTGGGTACTGGGTAGCTGGGTACTGGCTGGCTGGGATGCTGGGTACTGGGTGCTGGGTGGCTGGGTGCTGAGTAGCTGGGGACTGGATGCTGATTGGCTGGGTGTTGGTACTGGGTGCTGGGGGGTTAGGTGCTGGGTGGCTGGGTACTTGGTAGCTGGGTAGCTGTGTGGGTGGCTGGTTGCTGGGTAGCTGGGTAGTGGGTGGCTGGGTGCTGGGTACTGGTTCGCTGGGTGCTGAGGGCACTGAGGGTTGAGTACCTGGGTGCTCAGTACTGGGTGCTGAGTAGGTGAGTGCTGGCTGGGTACTGGGGGTTGGGGTGCTGAGTACCTGGTGCTGAGGGCTGAGCACCTGGGTGGCTGGGTAATGGGTGCTGGGTGCTGAGTAGCTGGGTGCCGGGTGGCTGGGTGCCGGGGCCGGATTCGAGCCCCAGTCCCCCCTCCTCCCCGCCCTCCCCTAGGCCCCTTGCCTGTCCGTGTGTCCGTCTGTCCGTCTCTCTCTCAGTTGTCCCTGTGTCCACCCGTCTGTCTGTCTGCCTCGGTTTCCCTGCCCATCCGTCTGTCCGTCTGTCTGTCCCCAGGCCTGGGACCCTGTGCGCCTGTCGCTCTGTGCGTCCGTCCATCTGTCTACGTTCATTGGTCCCTGTCTGTCCGTCCATCCGTCTGTCTCCTTGTCTGTCTGTCTGTCCTTCTGCCCATCTGTCTGTCCGTCTGTCTCTCGCTGCATGTCTGTCTGTCCATCTGTCTCCCTGTTCGTCCATCTGTCCCGTCTGTCCTGTCCATCCGTCTGCCTGCCGTCCGTCTGTCTCTGTGTCTGTCACACTGCTTGTGTGTCCGTCTGTGTGTCCGTCTGTCTGTCTGTCTGTCTGTCTGTCCATCTGTCTCTCTCCCTGTCTCCCTATTTGTCCATCTGTCCTCCCTGTTCGTCCGTCTGTGTCTCTGTCTTTCCATCTGTGTCTTTTCGTCCATCTGTCTGTCCATCTGTCCGTCTGTCAGTCTCCCTGTCCATCCGTCCATCTATGTCTGTCTGTCCATTTGTCCATCTCCCTGTCTGTCTTTCCATCTGTCCGTCCATCCGACTGTCTCCTTGTCTGTCTGTCTGTCTGTCTGTCTCCCTGTCTGTCTATCTCCCTGTCCATCTGTCTGTGTCTCTCTAGCTGCCTGACTGTCCCACCAGCCGGTCTAAACCGTCTGTCTGTCCTGTTTGTCTCAGTCTGTGTCACCCCATCTGTCTGTCTGTCTGTGTTAGTGCCTATTCCTCTCTGTGTGTCTCCCTCCCTGTCTCTGTGTCCACCCGTCTGTCCGTCTCTCCCTTCCCCTGTGGGCAGCCGAAGCGACAGACAGTGAGCCAGGCCCTGCGGCCCAGAGAGCGACCAAGCACCCAGCACCCCTCACGGAGGCACGGGAGGAGGACTGAGCGCCTAGCACACACACAGGAGGACTGAGCACCCAGCACCTCGTGTGGAGGAACGGGAGGAGAACTGAGCGCCCAGCGCCTCCTGTGGATTCATGGGAGGAGGACTGAGCACCCAGGCCCTCGTGTGGGACACAGGACTAACTGCCCAGCACCCACATGAGAAGACTGAGCACCCAGCACTTTGTGTGGAGGCACGGGAGGACTGAGCACCCAGCACCTCGTATGCAGACACCGGGGGAGGACTGAGCACCCAGCACTAACAAAGGAAGACTGAGCACCCAGCACCTTGTGTGGAGACGCCAGGGGGGGACTGAGCACCCAGCATCTTGTGTGGAGATGCCGGGGGAGGACTGAGCACCCAGCACCCACGCAGGAGGACTCAGTACCCTAACACTGGGTACGTATGTGCATGCGGGAGGGGGGGCTGGGGTGACCCCGGCGGCGCCATGTTCAGGGCCCAGGCTGCAGGCTCAGCTCCACCACGGGCCATGGGCTCCGCCTCCTCCTCCTCCTCCTCCTCCTCCTCCTCCTCCTCCTCCTCCTCCTCCTCCTCCTCCTCCTCCTCCTCCTCCTCCTCCCTCCTCCCAGCGGAGGACAGGGGGAGGTGCACGGCTGTCCGGCTATCCGTGTGTCCATCCGCCCATCTCTTTGTCTGTCCGTCTGTCTCCCTCTGTGTCTGTCCGTCCATCCATTTGTCCATCTGCCTGTCTGTCTCCAGGTCTGTCTGCCCGTCTGCTCATCTGTCCATCTGTCCATCCATCCGTCCGTCTGTCTGTCTCCCTGTTTCTCCGTCTGTCTGTCTGACCATCTGCTCAGTGTGTTTGTCCGTCTGTCTCCAGGTCCATCTGTCCATGACTATCTGTCTCCCTGTGTGTCTCACTGTGAGCTCATCTGTCTGTCCGTCTCCCTATCTTGTCTATCTGTCTCCATGATGTCCATCTGTCCATCCGTCCATCTGTGTCTTTTTGTCATCTGTCTGTCTCCAGTTCTGTCTGTCTGTCTCCCTGTCCACCTGTCTGTCTGTCCTGCTCATCTGTGTCCCTGTCTGTCTGTCTGTTCATCTGTCTGCTGTGTGTCTGTCTGTCCGTCTCCCTGTCTGTCTGTCTCCATGTCTGTTTGTCCATCTGTCTGCCTGTCTCTTGTCCATGCCTGTTTGTCTGTCTCCAGGTCTGTCCATCTGTCTCCCAGTCTGTCTGTCTGTCTGTTCATCTGTCCGTCCATCTCCCTGTCTCCCTGTCTGTCCGTCCGTCTGTCTTCATGTCTGTCCGTGTCTCGATTCCCATCGCTGTCTGTCTGTCACCGCCCAAGCCCCCAGCTCCCCATGTCCCTCTGTCCCTCCGTCCGTCCGTCTGTCCATCTTCACCAGTCAACTTGTCGCTGACACAGGGAACGCGGGCGCTCAGGAGCCTGCAGGGCAGACGGACGGACGGGTGGATGTGGGCTCGAATCCCGGCCTCCCGCATGGCCCACAATGCGTTGCGTTCCCCCCCCCCACCCTGGGGGCCCCGGGTTCAGATCCCTGCTCACCTCTGAGAGCCCCAGCCCAGGCCCAGCGACCCCAGTGCTGCCGAAGCAGCAGGTGCAGCATGGCTGGCCCGGCGGGGACCCTTGAAACCTCCGACCGTGTGGGTGTGCACACACTCGGGGAGGAAGGGATGGGAGGGGGAGGGGTCACATGAAGTGGGGAGGGAGGGACACGTGACCCTCAGCTCCTTGCCCCAGCCCTCCCCACACGACTCCACCTGCAAAGGCTCCCCCCCATGTGAGGCCCTCTGAGGACACTTGAAATCGCCACCTATCCACCCACAGGCCCAGAATGGTCTTGGGGACACTTGAAACCACCCCCCCACCCAGATCCCCATTCCCCCGGGGGACACTTGAAACCGCCGTGGGGACACTCAAAACTGCCCTACATCCACTCACAGGCCCAGGTTTTCGTGGGGACACCTGGATACCGCCCTCCATCGATGCACACGCCGAGGGTTGCCTAGGAGACACTTGAAACCACCCCCTAAAGAACTGCCTCCATCATGGGACACTTGAAACTGACCCTCACCCAGACCCCCCTCCCCTTGGGGACACTTGAAACCGCCCTGCATCCACCCACAGGCCCAGGGTTGCCTTGGCGACACTTAAAACCGCCCCTACAGAACCACTCCAACCCGGGGACATTTGAAACCGCCCTCCATCCACCCACAGGCCAAGGTGGTCCTGGTTACACTTGAAACCACCCCCCCCAAGAGCCCCTCCCCATTGGGGATACTAGAAAACACCCTTGGAACACTTGAAACCGCCCTGGGTACACTTGAAACCACCCACCACAGACGCCTCCCCACCCTGGAGACACTTGAAACGAATCGCCCCAGACCCCTTCCCCCGGGAACACTTGAAACCGCCCTCCATCCACCCACAGGCCCAAAATGGTCCTGGGGACACTTGAAACCACCCCCCCACCAGAATCTTCTACTCCTGGGACACCTGAAACCTCCCTGGGGACAGTTGAAACCGCCCTCTGCTCCCCAAACTCCACCGTGTTGCTCCAGGAGCCCTAGGTCAGGGTGCGGGCTTCCCTGGCCCGGATGCACAGGCCCGGTGAGGCCCGGGTTCGAGGCCTGGCAGGGCGTAGGTGTTGTCTGAGCCTCCCAAGACCTCAATGTGGGGGGAGACTCGCCATGGGGCAGGGGTAAACTGAGGCACGGGGCGGTTCCAGGAGCACTCACCGGGAGTCCTGGGAGACCAGCTGGCCACCATGCTAAAAGAAACAGAGCACAGGCCTCAGTCAGCACTGACTGCGGGGCAGGGTGCTGGAACCGTGTACTTCTGGGTGATGTGCTTAGTACTCCCACGTGCTGTGTGGAGTACTCCCAGTGCTGGGCTGAGTACTCCCATTTCACACTAATCCTGAAACCCACCTCTCCCAACCAATACTGGACTGAGTAGTCCAGGGTGCTACAACCAGTACTCCCCTGGTGCTGGGACTGAGTACTTCCCGGGTGCTGCACTGAGTACTCCCATCCCTCCCCGGTGCTGGACTGAGTACTCCCATCCCACACCAATCCGGAACCCCACCCCCTCCTGACCGTTGCTGGACTAAATACTCCCCGCCAGTGCTGGACCGAGTACTCCCGGGTGTTGCACTGAGTACTCCCATGCACAGGGCCAGCTGGTACCGGAAGTCGTGCTTGCTCCACTGCCTCCAGGTCCTGTGTGGCTCCCACCATACCTGCTAGCCCTGGGGGCCGCAGGCAATGCTCACGTTTCACAGGGGGTCAAAGTGTTCTGAAACTGCCACAGATGAATGGAGGGACACCTGGTGGGGTGGGGGGTGCTCGAAAACTGCCCTCGGTGGTGCCAGGGATACTTGAAACTGCCCTTGTGGGTCTTGGGGGACCACTCAAAACTGCCCTGGATGCTCATGGGGACAGTGGAAAACCGCCCTCCATCACCAAGGTGCTCGTGTGGACACTTGAAACCGCCCTCAGCGGTCTCGGGGACACTTAAAACCAGCCCCTGGATGGTCCTGGGAAAACTTGAAGCTGCTTTTGGGGGTCATGGGGAACCCTTGAAATCGCCCTAGGTGGTCTTGGGATACCTGAAACTGCCCTCCATGCACCAAAGTGCTCGTGGGGATACTTGAAACCACTCTCGGTGGTCTCGAGGACACAAATCCGCCCTCGGTGTTCTTGGGGACACTTTTAAACTGCCCTTGGTGGTCTCTGGGATACTTGAAACTGCCCTGGGTGGTCCAGGGGGTACTGGAAACCACCCTCACCAATTTTCACGGGCATAGAGCCAGGCGTCCAGGAAGTGGACGGGGGCCAGCGGGGCTCGAGCCGGTGACCAGGGCGTAGGTCTGGGCCCAGAGGCCAGCAAGATCGGGGAGGATGCAGCCCACCTGGAGGCCGAACTGGCACATGTCGGCCAGCACTCATGGTACAGGCGGTCCTAGGGAGTGGTGGGCATTAGAAACTCACAATGGCCGAAGGGGGGGACATTAGAAACCGACAATGGCCAACAGAGGGTGGCATTACAAACTGACAATGCCAAAGAGAGGCGTTAGAAACTGACAATGGCGGGATGAGCGGGGAACATTAGAAACCGACAATGGTGCAGAGGGGGCATTGAAACCGGCAGGGGTGGCCCCACCTGGAGTCCAGATCCTGAAGGAATACTGTGTCCCCCGCGGTGCCTGCGGCCCCAGTGCCCATGAGCAGTTTAGGACCTGGGCCTCGAAGACAATAACACACAAGGCCTGGGGAAACGACATGGTGGCGGGGGGGGTGGAGCGTGGAGGGCCTGTGGGGAGACTTACCCCTGACCCTTCAACCCCACGACCTCTGACACTTCAACCCCAAAACCCCTGATCCTTCAACCCCATGTCCCCTGACCCGTCAACCCATGACCCCTGACCAGTTTCAACCCCATGATTCCTGAACTTTCACCCAATGGCCCCTGAACCTTCAACATATGACCTGTGACCCCTGACCCTCGATCCCCCCCCTCCTACCCGGAACCTCAGGACCTCACCTGGGTTTGTGAACCCCAGGCCTTTGGTCAGGGGCCTCCTGGCCACAGTGAGTGTAACCTCGAACTCGACTCCCTGGTACCACAGGAGATCCCAGAATTCGCAGCTACATTGTCCGACGGGGACCTTGGAGAGCGGGGGTTTCGGTGCCTTGACATATACCGGAACACCTGGGAGATCCATTCGTCCATCCATGCCTCAACTTAGCCCCCGGAACACCAGGGAATGGGGCCAGCCCACCCCTGCCTCAGTTTACCCCACAGCCCCCACCATTGGCCTCCCAGGGTGGGGGCCTGGTTGTCTCCGTCGTGCCTCGATTGCCCCAACTGTCCAGCAGTGTGACCGACCCCTTGTTCGGGTTCACAACGATGCACCGGGGCCTCTGTGGTGGTGGCCACACAGTGCAAGCTTAGCCTGTGGCTCCTGGAGTCGAAGGTCAGGCCCAGGTCAGGTACAGGGTCAGGGGTCGCAGGGCCCAAGGTTGGGGGGGGTCTCAGGGGTCAGGAGGGCGCGGGGAAGCTTCCAGAAGATGGTGTGGGAGTCTCTGGTTGGGTTGGGGGGGTCACAAGGAACAAAGGTGAGAAGTCAGGATCATCCATACAAGGGTACTGTGTTCGAATCCTCCCTTGGGCTGATGGAGGAACCAGAAAGGAGGTGAGTTACCCGGATGAGCTTCAGCCATGAGGACGAGGAGGAGGAGGAGGAGGAGGAGGAGGGGGAGGAAGATGGAGCTGCAGACCAGGGGAGGATCAGGGCAGGAGGCCTGGACCTGGAGAGCACTGTGGAGAGAGCAATGGGGATGGGTGGGTGGGTGGGTGGGTGGGTGGATGATTGGGTGGATGGGTGGAAGAGTGGGTGGATTGATCGGTGGGGGGGTGGATGGGTGGGTGGATCTATGGGTGGGTGGATGGGTGGATGGGTGGGTGGATGAATGATGGGTGGGTAGATGGGTGGGTGGATGGTTGGGTGGGTGGGTGGATGGATGGGTGGGTGGGTGGATGGATGGGTGGGTGGGTGGATGGGTGGGTGGATGGATGGGTGGGTGGGTGGGTGGGTGGGGGATGGGTGCTTGATCTCATCCCTCTCTCCTTCCCCCTCCCTCTCCTCCCTGGTGGCCCCGGGGGCTTTCACACTCACTGCAGGCCATTGGCACATCGGGTCGGGTGTGGGGCAGCCAGGGTGCCCGTCTTGGTTCCGGGGCTTTGGGCTGTCAGGTGTGGATCCCCGGGTGGGTGTCCTGGGGAGCTTGGGGTGGCTGGGCCCCGACGTTTCTGGGCTCCGGACGGGGAGTGGATGCCGCTTCCCCTTTCTCGCTTCTCCTGGGGGTTTCCTGGCTCCTGGGCATCTCATTCTCCTTTCTCGGGGATGGGGAAGCCAAGGCGGCACCCCGGTTAGGACAGGCCTTGGGGCCTCGGGGGTGCGGGTGCCATTCACAGACAGACAGACAGACAGACCTGAGTCCTCCTTGGGTGGTGGTGCTGGGTGCTGAGTCCTCCTGGGTGGTGGTATTATGTGCTGAGGCCTCCTGGGTGGTGGTATTGAGTGCTGAGTCCTCCTTGGGTGGTGGTGCTGGGTGCTGAATCCTCCTTGGGTGGTGCTGGGTGCGTCTCCCAGACAGAGAGGACACAGTCCAGTCGGAGGAATGGGGGGGCGGACAGAGGGACGGACATGTGGATTGGGAGACGCAAAAGGAGGGACGGGCGGACACACAGACGGAGAGAGGCGCAGACAGACAGACAGACGGACAGACAGGACAACATAGAGACAGACAGGGAGACAGACACACAAGAGATGGACAGACAGATGGACAGGGAGACAGACACATAGACAGACAGATGGATGGACAGATGCAGGGGGCCCTGCACCCCGGGCGCTCTCCTGACCAGCAGGAGAGGCAAGGAGGCGCGCCCCTCCCCGCCAAGGGTGAACCCAGAATAGGTAATAAGCAGCAAGTCGCCCGCACGCAGCCCAACCCAACCTTTATGCCACAGTTAGATGGTCAGTCGACTTGGGCAGAGTTCAAGACCGCTCTCTGTTTATTGGCGCGAACCCCATCTTAAGTATGGGCAATGGCAGCAGGAAGAGGAGGGGTGTAACATACCTAGTCAGGGGCTACGATTGGCGGTTGGAGCTGTCCGTCAAGGGTGGAAGGCCATGGGACCTCCCTAAGGGGCGGCCTGAGTCTATGTCACTACCAGCAGGACCACCCCAGGTTACTGCCTAGAGCTGCCTTCCAGTTCCGGACCCCGAAGGCAGGCGGGGGTTAGCCAGGATCCCTCTCCCCGGAGGCGGTGCAACAGTCACACAACTCCAGGGCGTGCACAGTCGGGGCCAGGCGGTGCGCCCCACATCTCCTCCTTTTCTGTTTAATAAGCTGGTGGATGTCCTACTCGAGAAAGCGCCTGTCTTAGGTCCGTCCCCCCTGAAGGATCTTACCTGTCATTGGCTGGCCATCCTAGCTCGTCGGGCCACCCTGCCTATGAGGCTTGCCAGCCCCAGCAAAAGGAACAAGGGGGGAGGAGAGGGGTCTGTGCTCAAGAGGAGGCCCTGCTATTTCTGCCTCACGCCTGTGCACTCTGGTAGGCTGCACATCCCCTGGAAGGGCCATGACCAATTTCAGAGGGTTCCCAAAATGGCTAAAGGTAGCATAATGCTGCCAAACCACCATTGACTGGACAGCTCTGGCTCATTGCTTAAGAACTAGGGGAAGCCTATTTGCCCTAGCATGGTCAGGTGTAAATACAGAGGCTATATAAGCACAGAGGCAAATGCAAACACAGGTCATGGGGGTCTCTCCCACGAGGAGGAGAGGGTAGGGGAGCCACCAGCATTCCTTCCAGAGGGACCAGCCAACACAGCAAGCCTGCAGCTCCCAATGAACAGTACCCACACCCTTGCTCCCTGTTGATCTTGCTAGCACCTGGCACTGGACCGTACATGGGGGGAATGGAGTGGATCGGGTGAGAGAACAGAAACACTTATTTCCTTGAAGCTTAAGAACATAATGGGAGGGCTGAAATTGAGGAAGTGGGTGGATGGACCTTGAATAAACATTCAGAACCATCTAGTTCTCCTTTCTGTTACAACCTAAAGCCTGCAAGACCAGAGATCTGTCACACCAACTCTCATCTTATTGGCACGAAAAGGGTCCGAGGACATGTTAGATTGTTGCAGAGCCATAATGAGTACTCATATTCAATACTTGATGCACTTAGGGTACATTTGAAACCCATTTCCCTCTTCTACCTTTACGCTTCTATCTCCCTAACACACCTGAAGCCAAGTTTATCATCCAAATTGAGGAAGAGAGCAGAGGAGGAGGAGAGCAGAGGAGGAAGAGAGCAAAGGAGGCGGAGAGCAGAGGAGGAGGAGAGCAGAGGAGAGCAGAGGAGCTCAGAGACGGAGTGCAGAGGAGAGCATTATTTATTTTTCTTTGCTTTGCTCCCAGCTGGGAGGAGAGGCACAGGGCTGAGCATGGTCCTTGCCTGCGGGTCCCCGTGCTGAGCCCCATACAGGTCCCTCACCGCGCCTGCCTGGCACCTACTCTGCCAACTACTTGTGCAGCCGCCAGGACTGAACTTTGGAGGACTTGTCGCTACTACTCTGGCCAGTTGTCTTGGCAGGAGGTAGAAGGTGGCCAGAGGACCCCCCCCCCCTTACCATGCTGGTGAAGAAGCCTGTGGGGAAGGGAGCAGGGTGAAAGGCTGGATCTGAAGAACCCAGCCCTTCCAGGCAGCATTGCACCTGTGCCATGCCCCCGTGCACCACCCTGGCCACCCTCCTCTCCGGGGTGGCCATGATTTCGTGTCTGTAACTTGGGGTGAAAACCAACGACCTTCAGGCGAGGATCCTCACCCTGGAATCTGCTAAAAGGGCACCCCCCTCCCGTTCCCCTGCTGCCGGAGAAGGCAGATCAGCTGAAGACCATAATACTTGAGTGGAGCGACTTCTCGCTCAGGTGTGTGAGGCTGGGCCTTGCTCGAGGGGGAGTTGCATTGTGGATAGAATTTTGCACAGGTTCAGTCAGTCTACAGGATCCACCCTTACTGGTTATACAGTTGATTTGGGATGTGTGAGCCTCTGTGGTATCTATTTATTCAAGTCCCTTCCTTGGTTTCTCTCCAAGTCTGTGTGGAGGATCTTCCCTCTGTCTTCCTTAAGGATTGCATGTTGCAATGGCAGTAGGGGCTTTGCCCGGCTGTTTAGTTTTGTGAGTCTGGGCTATCAGCATTCTCAGTTGTATGGAGAATATTCATTGTAATGCTCACATCTGTTTTTCATTTGATAAGGTTAGGCCTTATCAATAGAGAATGGTAAGCACTCTTAAAAGTGAAATAAGCCCATTGATTTAAAAATTCATTTAACTCGAATTCTTTTCATATTAAATGTTTTAAAAATTGGGAAAAAAAAGTTTTCCTTTGTTTTTTTGGAGGGGGAGAGTTACAGAGGTTGTGCTCAGATATTGATGAATGGAGAATTGAAAGGGATTCCTTTAAAGATGACTTAGACTCCAGTAGGGAGAGGGTAGTTTTTCTGCCAGTGGAGAGATGCAGGTAGTTGCAGCCCGAATGTGATAAAGTATGTCTACAACATTGGCTGTTATTGATAGGACACACATTGCCATGAGCTGCATTGTTAGTGCCGGAGTTTGCCTTGGCTGTGCAGGGAGAGGGTGGGGATAGTTGAATAATGAAGAAAGGTATTCCCTAAATCTTTCAATCTATGTCAATGTTAAATTGATTTTTAAATTAAAAACAAAATTATGTCTTGAGTACTGTTAGCATTGGCTAAGATCCATGCACTTACATAAATGCTGTTTGTGCAGGCTATCAAACATATTAACAGCCACAGAGGAAGAGTCCCTGAAGAACTCACAGAACTGGGATACTAGTGCTAGCTCTTAATATATCTTCTTTTTCCTACAGGAATCCTACGAACACATGGCTAAACTGAGAATCACAAGAGAAACACCTTCTGAGTGCAACTGTCCAGCAGGTAAGAAATGAAACTTAACTAGGTTCCATCTAGAGGAGAGCATTTGCAATACAAAAGATCATATGCCTGTCAGGTCTACCTGTAACAGTAACAGAGAAAGTATGCAGACCCCAACTTGCTTTAAGAAAATCAACATGTCTCCCTTTGACTGATGGTGAGTAAAGCCACAAATATTTTTTAAGCAGCATACCAGTGTCTGTGAGGGGAAAACAAAGAGCTAATCACCATGAAAAATATTGGCAAGGGGATATACAATTTCTTAGTATCCCGGATTGAAAAGTCATCTTCTATTTTATTAAATAACTTCAGTGTTCGTGTGTGAACCTGGTCTGAATAGCTGTGAAGCCCTGGTGTCTAATGTTATATTAGTGCAGAGTTTTTTGTGGTTATTATATTCGCAAGTGATCTGACCTGTAGGTAAAAATGAAGACTAAAGGAAATTAGTTCTTTATTTTGTTCTCAGTACCATTGCCAGAAATATTCTTCCAAGTTGTCCATTTTTCTGTGTAGTTATAAGAAACCATAGTGACAGTGTGTATTAGAAGATAGAGACGAAAGGGTAGTGAATGAGCACCCCCACCCCCACCCCGAATCATTAAATCTTCATTCAGAGACTTCTGAGCCTTGGTTGTTGTCTGTAGACCTAACAATTTAAAAGCTCTTGGAATATGGCCAGGGGAAGGCATTTAGTGGATACAATATTATAAAGGCATCAAAACTCCCATGAATCTCAAGAAGTTCTTTAGATAAACATGGTGAATGTATTTATGAACATTCTAGTTTCTTTCATCCTTATGCATGGAAAATGAGTCTTTTCTCTCATATGGAAGAGCTCATTTCAATGTAGTCATGTGCTTCATAATGACACTTCAACCCAAGACAGGTCACAATATAACAGTGGACCCCTAAGATTGTGTAACCTAGTGATGTCATAGCCAGCTTAGTTTTGTGTGAGTGAGCCTGTGTGATGTTTGCTCAGCAGTGGGATGGCAACAGCACAGCCCTTAGAATACGCCCCAGTTATGATTAAGCTGCAGGTGACTGTGAAAAACTTTGCGGCTGCAGTTCACTGCTGGCTCACGCCTGTAATCCTGGCTACTCAGTAGGTGGAGATCTGAGAATTGCAGTTCAAAGCCAGCCTAGTCAGCAAAGTCTAAGAGAATCTTATCTCCAACAAACTAAGGAAAAGCTGGAAAAGGCACTGTGGCTCAAGTGGTAGAACGCTAGCCTTGAGCACAGAGAGGCTCAGGGATAGCACCCAAGACCCTGAGTCCAAGCCCCGGGGCTGGGATAAAAAGGACTACTGCCTGTAATTTCTTATAGTTTGCGGTTGGTTTTTGTCTCATGATACTAGTTCAGGCACAGTTTAGACTTTTCAATTTTCAGGTTATACAGCATAAAGCTTTAGTATTTGTATTTAGTATTTGTATTTGACCATCTTTGAGATATTTATTTTTTCAGTGAAGGCTTTTGATGAGAAGACAAAGCGTGGATGTTTGACATTGTGTGTTTCATCCTGAGTAGTTGAGAAAGACCTCAGAAGTAAGATATTCAAGGGAAGAACTTTTCCAGGACAGGAATGAAATCACAGCTGCCCCTGCCCCATAGAGATGATGTTAATTTCCCCGACAGTGGGTAGGGTAGGTATAGGACTTCACAAATCACACCTGGCAGGAAAGAGCATCTTTTGAATATACAAAAAAAATCCAGTACACGGGCTGTGTGTATGTGGGGAGCTTAAATTTAATTTGGAAGATTCATAACAAACTTGGTAAAATGTTGAAAAGTGACCACACCGAGTTCTATTTCCAGAGGAGATCCGATTGTTTTTATGATGCTTCATGTAGGCCAGTGATTGAACTCTTGTCATCTGGGAGAAAGCTATTATCCTTAAGAGTTTGCTGTATATTCCCTGGATGATTATTACAGACTTTGTTTTTCCATCTGCCTTTTTTGGGGTCAGTCCTGGGCCTTGGACTCAGGGCCTGAGCACTGTCCCTGGCTTCTTCCCCGCTCAATGCTAGAACTCTGCCACCTGAGCCATAGCGCCCCTTCTGCCCGTTTTCCATATATGTGGTGCTGGGGAATCGAACAGAGAGCTTCTTGCCACTAGCCATATTCCCAGCCCTGTTTTTCCATCTTAATGTGATAAATGAATAATAAACAGCAATTCTCTTGGGTTGTTGTTATTGGTTGCTCTATCACCTGCTTTCCTTCTTGCCACCACTAGAACTCTGCATTACATCAGTTTTTACATGCTCCTTGGGAGGGAACTCTGAAGGGACACATTCAAACACACAGAACCAGATGGGGTTTTTGGTGAGTTACAGAATAAACTCAGTTCTGCTTGTCCAATAACAAGACATCACCCAAACGCAGGCTTTGTGTTAAAAGATTCTGGAGAAAACCAGCTGATGCAGGATTATCTTAGGGAATGAGCTGGCTGGCCAAAAGGGCTTAGAAAGAAGATATGGCACTTCCCACCTGATTTGGCTGGAACCTCTGTTCGCCATGTGTGACTAAGACTTGTCACCCAGACATCTGTTTGCAGGACAGAGTGAGACAAGTGTGACCTCAACTCAGTTCCTGTGGACACATGCCCATCCATTGAGTTGACACTCTTGATGACAGGCTGAGTCTCAGAGCCAAGGGTCGGTAGCCAAAGAAGCAAATTTGTGTTGTTTGTACTCCTGATGGCTTCTGCTAGAACTCAGGTCTTACTGGGGTTTTCCCAGGGTAGCCTCTGTGGGAAGGCTTTGAGGACGATTTATTGAATGGCTTCTCACAGTAGGAGAGGCTCTTTGTGATTTACTTTCTATAACTAGGAGAGTTTTAAGGCTAGCAATCTTAGGATTTGTCCCCTGGCAGAGGGACTCCAGAGCTAGAAGCCTAATAAGGAATCCAGAATAGCTGGATATGTCTAGACTGCAATCTTAGATCTGATACTAAATAATGGTGTGACTGTGATCAAATGAATGCACTTCATTTTTTCACCAGGAAAAAAAAAAGACTAGAAATTCCTTCTCCATTGTACGATTTATGTAAATTGTTTGGCATATTAGTGTTTAGAGCTTAAATAATCTTCTGTTTTTTTTGTGTTGGTTTTTTTTTTGTAAGATTCTCAGAAAGACTAGGCAAATTCTCTTACCCACTAAAGCTGCACCCACAGTTCATTAGTCTTTTTCTTACATTCCTTCCTCTGCTCCACAGAGGAACAAGTGGGAAATGTTGCAAAAGTTGCTCAGAACCTAAAGCTAATGTACATGGCGGTTAGTTAAACATCTGTAGGTCATTTATAAAGATAATCTTGCCTGTCAGTATCTCTTGGTGTTGTAGCAGTGGAATTTGGGGTTTTCATGATACCTAGTTTTGTCTCCAAAGTGTTCACCAAAATGACAGGGGAAACAGACCATTTAGACCGAAGCATAGCGGGTAGAAAAACTTGGATTTATTGGGCATGGACTTAGTAAGAGTGTCTTTACAACTTCAATATGAGATGTTTACCAAATGAGTGTCTTCTCCATCTGACTCGTAGACCTATTCAAATCAGATTTATTTATACAGTGATATTTATAACATAAAATTGGACAGTCATTATTATATCATCTTTGTCCTCAGTAGAAAGGCATATTTACCTTTTTCGTAAGATCAAGAGACGCTCTAGAATACCAAAGAAAATTGCTTTTAAGAACCCCAAATAATTCATCAAAGCTATGTTTAGCTGATTTGCGTTAGCAATGGCAGAGACAAGGAAATAACAGCTGCTATTTGTGGCTTGATCCCTGTCATACCTGACTGTCTCTAAGAGAGTAACTTGGCTCGTCACTATGGCTACAGAATTCTACTTCAGGTTGTGTTCTTTGGATCTTCCATGAAGTATGCATAAAGCAGGCATATTTACAGAAAGTTTTCTCTGTCCAGCCAATTGAAGAACGATGGGAATGGATACACCATTCAAGTGATAAGAACTCATTCATCAGTACCATTGGCCTCCTCATCCTATTAGGTGATGAAAAGATATGTACCCAGCCATCCCAGAGGACCATGCAGAGATCATCACAGACAGGAGAAGAAGGTTCAAAAGGAGGTTTATTAGTGGGGCCATAGTTCCCATGGGAGAGGGAGCTACATGGTGTCTGCACTTATCCAGGTGGCAGCTTCTCTCTCTGGGGGTAAAGGGGGAAGTAGATAGGTAGTGAGTAGGAGTGGCTCATTAGGTATGGGTGGATCTGGGGGCTAATGGGAGGAGCTGAGGACCTGAGGCTAAGGAAATGCAAACAGGTATAAGAACCTCTGTGGTGTCATCCATGTAGAATAGGAAATGAAGAAGGCCACCTTGGCTTTTTCATTAACATGTTACACAATCTTGTGCAAATCATTTCCACATATGGCTTTTACAAACTGGTCAAACATTGTAAGGTAAGAGCTGGGCAATAACGACTTAGCATCTTAGTCAATTCTCTACCTAGCATAAATTCTAAACAGTACCAGATTTTGGGATTATTTTTGGGGGGGAGCAAATAAGGCAGACTTGCCCTGTATCCTCATGGAGTTTCTAGTTCCATGAGATGACACCAAATGTAAATTGAAAAGGACTTTCCATGTGGGATAAGCAAAATCAAGAGGAGTACATTTTGGAGCATATAACTTAATCTATGAAATTTTTACAATATGGGAAGTTGTTTAAATGGTTTGGTGGTAAAGAAAGAAAACTATACTTATGTTTCAGAAATTCATAATAGAAGAAAATATGGCTCTGAGAAAATCTGTAGGAATGGATACAAAGTTTGTTGGTTGCCTTTTGAATTTCTAAGAATTCATGGATAGGTAGATAAAGGTACACTGGTAGCTGATCTGCTGATATTCCAAATGAAAGAAACATGATATTTTTTTTCTTGGTCATGGGCTTGAACTCTGGGCCTGGGCTCTGTCCCTGAGCTCTTCAGCTCTACCACCTGAGCCACTTTCTAAACATGATTTTTAATATAGAAAGGACAGCCTGTTCTATATGATGATAGTCTATTCTATTCTATGAATAGTGAGATTAAAGTTGAGAACTTCTTGTGTGGAGTGTTTAACAGCTACCGGTAAAAAGTGAGACTAGAAGCCATCTGGTGGTGGCTCAGAGTTACAATTCTAGCTTCTTAGGAGAATGCAATCTGAAGTTGAGATTCAAAGCCAGCCTAGGCAGGAACTTCATGAGTCTCTCACCTTCAATAGCCACCAAAAAGCAAAGTAGAGCTGTGGCTCAAGTGATAGAAAGCCAGCTTGAGCAAAAAAGTTAAGGGGCATTGCCCAGGCCCTGAGTTCAAGCCCTAGTATGAGCATACACAGAAAGTAGATACTTCTTAAGGTATCCTCTATACTATGAAATGACTATTTACAAAGTGGGAGTAAATGCCACAAGCGCAAGTACTCCTCATTCCAAGTGGGAGCAGTACAGATCCTGGTGATGGATTGAGGTCGCCCCAGTATGGTGATGGACGTAAATGGTCACACTTGCTTTGAGATAGAGCATTCTTCCCCCTGGTGTCAGAGCCTTTGTGTTCCTTTGCTAATCCTGGGGACTGGAGCATATAAAACTCCATGTCTTGCTGTATACATTTTCAATGATATAGAGAACAGAAACAGTTTTACCTTAAGAAACTTGAATAAGCAACTTGAGATGGTGAATGTTATGGAAATTAAAATGGCAGATATTCTCCACTTCCTGTGACACAGAACGGGCACAGTGATGAGGGGTGCCCCACTCGAATGTCCCCAGTAACTCTTTCTGAGGCCTAATGAATCCAACAGGCTGGACATGACATGCTCAGTGACCTTTCTGCTGAGAGTGGACAAGGACAAGTTGCCTTTTGAAGGGGTGTTCTTGTTCTCTTTTGTCTGCCTTGTTTACAATGAAGAAGCTAATTCTTCCAATTCTTGCTCTGTGATGCTTGGCTTGGAACTTGAGGCCTTTTCCTTGCTTCATTTAAACCACTCCTCCTGTTCCTTTTTTTTTTTTTTTTGGCTTTTGAGTTAT
>NW_025959084.1:0-35302 GCF_023159225.1 Perognathus longimembris pacificus | reverse complement strand
AACACCTAACATTTTTTAGAGTTATGACATATAATGCTTAAGATTCTCATGTTAATAACTAACATTTAGAATCAACACTCTCTTTCTCTGGCAATAGGAAAACTACCAACACATACACTGTTTGTGAATAAAGGTAAACATTTCCCTCAAAGAACTGCTAATCACCATACATTTCCTTTCTTCATTCCTGTTATTTACTTCAGCCATTCTCTGGCCATAATCTGAGTGAAACCAGCCAAAAGGTACAGACACTGAGGCAGGAAGGGACAGATAGCATGAACACACCAAGGTGGCTGAGGTCTGAGCTATTTTGGATACTATAACCTCAACATTAGGCACAGGTAGTGAGAGAGGAAGAGAGAGATCAGGAAAAGTAGAAGCCAAATGGCTGCTAAGTATAAAAATCTAGAGAAGTGTGGACTTAAGACAGTTGTCAGAAGCTGCAACACAAAAATGAATAAGATGGAAATTAGATGGGATGTTCAAGGAAATAACCAAACGAGAACATACAACAAAATAAGTCAAAGCTAGGACAGCGAAAAGAGTAGTGCAAAATTTGGGAGGTGGACAACCTATCCTGCGTTATTAAAAAAAAATGGCTTCTGCACAAGCACAAACATCTCTCCAGCCTTCCTTCTCTCTCTACACATAGAATAAGCATTCCCTCCTCTGCAGCCTTTGCAAACAAGAGACACGCGATATTTTTGTTAGATAATGAAACAAATACCAGTGATGAGCCCAAAACTTAAATAGAGTAAAAGAGTTGGGACAGCACTGTGTTCACTCTATGAGAAATATCCAACAGGAATGTGCAGTGTCTTTATTCAACCACAGTTGTTTATTCGAATCACAAAGTCTAATGATTAAAGCATGTCTTCAACCCTCTCATATCTTGCTATTCTACTTATTCTTGTGTTATACATTTACAATGACCACTCTTAGGAATCTAGAAAGTTCTGAGGAAGAACTGGGGTAGGGGGGTGGTGCTTATGATTACTTCCCAAAGCATAAGGGTGAAAAACAGCAGCTCATCAAGTGGGGGCAAGGGGAGAGCGGGAGACAAATGAAGGGGAAGGGGGGGAATGTAGTCAAGAATTCATTGTACATACTACAAAAGTAAGAAAATGGAAAGGGTGGGCAGAGGAAGGAGGGGCAAGAATGTTGAAAGGGGTGAGGTGGGTTAAGATCTGCCATATTCATAAACTGCTTTGTCAAATGGCAACTCCTTTGCACAAATACTTAAAGATAGTTTTTGTAAGAACTCAGAAGCTCTTCCCTTCACAGTAGTAGGACAAATTATTAGTTCCTACGCACAGGGACTAGAGTCTTTCAGGTCATTTGTGTTTTGGTGGGGTTTTGGTTTTTGAGCCAGCACTGAAAATTGAACTCAGAGACTGGGCTATGTCCCTTAGCTTTGTCACTCCATGCTGGCATGCTACCCCTTGAGAAATAGCACCATTTCTGGTACTTTGGTGGTTCATGGAGGATGGATGTCATGGATTTCCCTACCCAGGGCGGGTTTCAAAGCACAATCCTCCAATCTCATGAGGATCTGGGATTACAGGCCTGAGCCACAGGCTCCAGTTTCTAATGAGCTTTGGTCATCAAAAAAGGGATAGTATAATTTTAAGGTTCACAGACATTAGTGCTACCTTTGGATCCTATTATATAAAGCCCCAAAGACCTGTCTTTTAAATAACTAATCAAATAAAAAATAAACAATTGCCTTCTAATTAAATAATCATAAGATAGGAAAATGGAGACAAAATAATCATTACTAATATAAACATAAAAATGAAAAAAAGCTTACCAAAGAGTTGATTCCTACATAGTTTAAGACTATAGGGAAAGTAAGCTGGAAGCCAGTGGCTGTAGCCAGTAATCCTAGCTATTCAGGAGGCTGAGATCTGAGGATCGAGGTTCTAAGCCAGCCTGGGCAGGAAAATCTGTGAGACTCTTCTCTTCAATTAACCACCAAAAAGCTGGAAGTGGAGCTATTGCTCAAGTGACAGAGTGCTAGCCTTAAGCAAAAAAAGCTCAGGAACTGTGTCCAAGCCTGAGTTCAAACCCCGGGAACAGCAAAAATATAGGTAGATAGATAGATAGATAGATAGATAGATAGATAGATAGATAGAGTTTGTGTTGCAGTGGAAAACCATGCACTCTACATCACTCTCTTCCTAATTCATTCCACTACTATGTAACAGGATAAATAGCAGAGAATAGCAAAGGAAAATAAATATTTGTTAATTGGCGATGTCTTTCTTGCTATAGTCATATAGTTTCTTTCGAAGTGCAATTGGCTTCTCTTTCTCACTTGGAAAAGTCCACTTTGACTCTATTTACATATTCCATTTCAATTACTTCTGAACTAAACAAACAAAAAAACCAATGTTTCAGTCTTAAAATTCTTTTTTGAACCATTATGGAATCGTAATAGATACTTCTTCGGTAATTAAAGTAACACATATCACTTGGCCTCTGTATACTTCCATGCCATCATAACTGGTCATGATTTCACTTAAGAAAATGATCCCTTAATAGAAACAACATGTCACTATATGGGACGTGGGAGGAGTTTTGCTATGGGTCATGAACATCCCTCTGCTCCACAATAGATTGAATACTAAGTGCAGGCCCTGGAAAGGCAGGGGCCCTGCCACCTGAGTCCCATATGCGTAAGTTCCAAGCTGAGGGAAAGTCAGGTCAAACAACACCAATGCAATGGAAGGAAACCAGAGTTTAGATTCCTGCTACAGAATTGCAAAGCAGAGTACAGGAGAGGGGCCTGACTAGAATGAGGGTTGATTGGGACAGTGCACCTTCTAGTTTGTTCTTCTATATACGGATGGCCACAACATGAAGCCCACTGGGGTAATGTGTGCTCCATGAAAGCCTGGTGGAGTCGCATTTCTACATCTACTCTTAAGTTTCCTGTATTTATTCTTAAGTTTCAACCATTCTTAATCTTCTCATCATATCCCATAAATGTGAAAGCAGTGTGAAGCTTTAAAATGCTAGTTGCACATGATTACAATTAAACAATGTGGAGACTCCTAAGAAATGGGAAATGATGAGGAAGGGATACATGAAGCGTGTAGGAATTCTTTGTGACTGATTATAAAATTCTCTTTTCTGGGATTTCTGCTTCAAGACTGATGGTAGAAGCAAAGGTTTTCTGCTTTAAAAAAAAGGTGTAAAAGAATAAAATGTCCTAGACTTCTTAATCCAAAGATACCTTGTGTTATAAAAATTAGACATTTTCATATTCATAAAATTGGTAACATAAATTTTATTACCACACCAGCACTTCATTTATTCCTAGCCTGATTTCCAGACTAATCTCAATATTCAAGAAAATATTTCAAAATTAGCTGAAATTTAGGGCATTGAATAACATTGCACAGAAGAAAAGCATATACAAGAACATAAAAAGCTATGGTTTCTTCACTGATGTAATTTCACAATGTTAGAGTTTTTCTTTTATTAAAAACTACCAGTTGCAAAGACATGACTGGAAAGTTCAGGCACATGGGTCCGCCTTCCTGCCTCAGGTACTGGGCAACTACCAGACAGTCTGCAGGGTTAGGAGATAAAGTCACAGATACAGTGTGTTTGGCTAAATATTTTTAATAGATTATAATACCTCTGTTTGGCTCAAATAAATTATCCAGCCTTATTTGGTCCACTTTCCCATTTCATGGTTGGCTGATCATTGACTTCTCTCAGAAAGCAAAGCAATGAAGAAAAGGGGAAAAAAGAAGAAAGATGAAAAAAGGAGGAGGAAGGAAGGAAGGGGGCCTGAGGAGGAGGACAAAGGACAGAGGAGAAAAAGTCAGGAAGTCAGGTACTGGTGGCCTATGCCTACAATGCTAGCTACTCAGAAATGAGATCTGAGGATCACAGTTCAAAGCAAGCCTGGGCAGGAAAAGTCCACAAGACACTTAGCTCCAACCAACAGATAGTTCAGAGTAGAGCTGAGTGCCAGCCTTGAGCAAAAGCTCAGTGCCCAGGCCCTGAGTTCAAGCCCCAGGTCTGTCAAAACAAAAAGTCATTTTTATGTTGCAGACTTCCTTGAAGCCCATAGTTTGAAACGATATATGGAAGGGAAAACAATCACTCACCAAAGCTCAATAGCTTGTAGAGCTGCTGTGTCATTCTATTGCATGTCCTACCAGACACGTATAAAATGTGCTTTGCTTGGCCAAAGAGCTATCCACAACTCCCTGCTCAAACACCTGATGACAGTGGACATTCATTTCAATGGGAACAAGTTAGTCTTTCAATTTTCCTTCTGTTGTACTCGTTACAATGTGGCCAGATTTACACTCTCTCTGTGAAATGCATTGGATTTCTCAGTCAATATTGGCTACAATATTAGTAATTTCTCAAGATCTTGCCTGTCATTTAAATGCAGACACAAAACTCACAGTCTCCTCATGGTGTCCATTTCAGTTTCAACATAGAACCATCATCATTTTACCAAGACCAACTTTCTTACACCATAGTTTCTATAAATAATGCACAAATAAATACTCTGCATATGCAAATTCAACCAATTACAGATTGTACATCTTTAAGGGAAAAGCAGTGCATCTGTACTAAAACACATTCACACTGTTTTTCTTGTCATAATGCCCTATAACATGGTATAAAATCTAGCTACACATTATTTCAATTATATTACTTACTGTAAGCAATCTAGAGAAGACAAAGTATATGAAGGATGTTTGTAGTTTATATGCAAGTATTATACTGTTTTATATCAAAAGAACTTCATTAGCCACATGGGTTGTAGAGCCAACCCACTTCAGATACTAAGGGACATTGTAATTTGGGGGAAAGTTATGTTGCAGATACTATTTGGCCAGCTAAACATTAACTGCTCAACAAAACTCTAGTGTTAACAATAACTATATTAAAAAGTTAATGGCAGCAGCAACTTGTTGACAAGACTCTATGTGCGTATGTGTGAAGAATAAAAGCTCAAAGGAGAAGGTGCCAGTGGCTCATGTCTGTAATCCTCAAGAGAATGATTTCTGAGAATCAAGGTTCAAAGAAAGCATGCACCAGAAAGTCTCTTATCTACAATTAATCACCAAAAAATCAGGAAACAGAGCTGTGGTTCAAGTGGTAGACAACTATCCTTGAGTGCAAAGGCTAAGGGATAGCACTCAGGACCTGAGTACAAGCCCTGGTGCTGGCAACAAAAAGTATAAAAGCACAAAGAAAAATGAAAAAATGCACAGAAACATGTCAAAAACTGGGATGACTTAAGGCTTAAAAAAATCTCAGACTTTAAGGCAGACGGATGGGGTGAGAGATGTTGATGTTTGTGATGTATGATGTAACAGTGGGTTACATTGTGCATTTCCCCAACTTCCTAGTGCGAACTGATTAAGGAATAGGTTCCTCACGTTCAGTGAGGAACACTGAGCTCTTTGGGAAGAAAAGGGAGAAGGAAGAGGAGGAAAAGAGGTGAGAAAAGTGGGAGAAGAGGCGAGAGGAACCGATAACAAAGAAGACTATCTAGACATATATTCTGACTCCCAGTTATACCATAATGTACAAGCTAGAGCTTGATACAATTTACTCAATTAGAGTAAATATGATCATTGTATTTTATAACGTGTGAATATATTTTAAATACAAGAATTAAAGCTTCATGTCCATAATGAAGAATAGAATGCCTATAAATTGAAATTATAATTTTTTTTTACATTTTAGGTGTCAAAGCCTATAAGTACGCCCTTATAACAAAAACTGCATGAATCTAGTGATCAATGTAAGGAACACATTATGCAGGGAAATGAATACATTTCAACTACCATTCATGAAGAGAATAAGGCCTTCAACTGAAGAGGCAGTGACATCTCTGGATGCAATGACGTCAGAAGTGTCATTGCAATTCCAAATTATCCTGTACTCATAGAAATTCCAAATTTTGAGGGGAAGAAGTTCCACAGTAAGTTGAATGACAGTACTAATTCCACTTATTCTAGCTGTTGGAATACTAGCCCAAAGTTCATGGCTGTGGCTCTATCTACTATACACAAGTGCAACATTGACTGCATTTCAGGTATCTTAGAGCTGATGGGTTGGAGAAACTATCTGCTTTCTCTACTGATTTTGTCCATCACCAAAGAAGACAAGGGATAGCTCGCAATTCAATTGGAAGAAACTGGTGGAGCAGTGAACTCCTATTTAGCTCAGTTCCTCCTATCTCCACGTAAGAATCACCATTGTTAACACAAATTGGGGAGGGATTGGGGCATTGTGAAATTCCATGGCACTTTAAACCACCCCACCAAACTTCACCCATCTTGGCAAGCAGGTTAGGTAGCAATGCTTCTAGGTGTAGCCAGTCATATCCTAGGTTTCAGGTTTCAGCCTGCAGCTCAGTCATCCATAAACAGTTTTCACATTCTCCACTTCCACCAAACCACCCCAGAGAGTCTCTATCGTGGTAAGGAGGGCACCCAAACAGTTTTTCATGATAGGTCTTGGATGGCTTCCATTTGGGTCATGTCACAGAGTTGATTTTACACCCTTACAAAGCAATCAGAATCAGAGCAGACTGTGGCCTTGAAAGAATGCTTGCTCCTACACATCGAATAAGCTACAGTGAATTGAAACTCCATGTAGTATTGGTATCCTTTTACATAATTACCAACGGAATTACTACAGTGAGAAAGGGAAAGGAAGCCGGACATCGTGGCACACTTCTGTTTCCCAGATACTGGGGAACAGAGGTAGGGAGGAGCACAGTCTTGAGACCACCTGATCAAATGAAAAGCAGGGGAGGGAGGGGAGGAGGAGTTAAAGGGGAAGAAGAGTGAAAAGGGCAGAGGAAAAGGGAGAAAGGTGGAAGAGATAGAGGAAGGGGAGGGCTGGCCAGCCCAAAAGACTATCCAAAGATAACTCAAAAGCCAAAAAAAAAAAAAAAAGGAACTGGAGGAGTGGTTTAAATGAAGCAAGGAAAAGGCCTCAAGTTCCAAGCCAAGCATCACAGAGCAAGAATTGGAAGAATTAGCTTCTTCATTTGTAAACAAGGCAGACAAAAGAGAAGAAACAAGAACACCCCTTCAAAAGGCAACTTGTCCTTGTCCACTCTCAGCAGAAAAGTCACTGAGCATGTCATGTCCAGCCTTTTGGATTCAGTAGGCCTGAGAAAGACTTACTGGGGATATTCGTGGGGGCACCCTCATCACTGTGCCCTGATCTGTGTCACAGGAAGTGGAGAATATCTGCCATTTTCATTTCCATAACATTCACCATCTCAAGTTGCTTATTCAAGTTTCTTAAGGTAAAACTGTTTCTCTTCTCTGTATCATTGAAAATGTATACAGCAATACATGGAGTTTTATATGCTCAAGTCAACTGGATTAGCAAAGGAACACAAAGGCTCTGACACCAGGGGGAAGAGTGCTCTATCTCAAAGCAAGCATGAACATTTACGTCCATCACCATACTGGGGCGTCCTCAATCCATCACCAGGATCTGTACTGCTCCCACTTGGGAATGAGGGGTACTTGCGCTTGTTGGCGTTTACTCCCACTTTGTAAATAGTCATTTCATAAGTATAGAGGATACCTTAAGAAGTATCTACTTTCTGTGTATGCTCATACTAGGGCTTGACCTCAGGGCCTGGGCATTGCCCCTTAACTTTTTCGCTCAAGGCTGGCTTTCTATCACTTGAGCCACAGCTCTACTTTGGCTTCTTGGTGGCTATTGAAGGTGAGAGACTCATGGAAGTTCCTGCCTAGGCTGGCTTTGAATCCCAACCTTCAGATTGCAATCTCCTAAGAAGCTAGAATTATAACTGAGCCACCACCAGATGGCTTCTAGTCTCACTTTTTACCTGTAGCTGTTAAACACTCCACACAAGAAGTTCTCAACTTTATTCTCACTATTCATAGAATAGAGTAGACTACCATCATATAGAACAGGATGTCCATTCTATATTAAAAATCATGTTTAGAAAGTGGCTCAGGGAGTAGAGCTGAAGAGCTCAGGGACAGAGCCCGGGCCCAGAGTTCAAGCCCCATGACCAAGAAAAAAAATATCATGTTTCTTTCATTTGGAATATCAGCAGATCAGCTACCAGTGTACCTTTATCTACCTATCCATCAATTCTTAGAAATTCAAAAGGCAACCAACAAACTTTGTATCCATTCCTACAGATTTTCTCAGGAGCCATATTTTCTTCTATTATGAATTTCTGAAACATAAGTATAGTTTTCTTTCTCTACCACCAAACCATTTAAACAACTTCCCATATTGTAAACATTTCATAGATTTAGGTTATATGCTCCAAAATGTACTCCTCTTGATTTTGCTTATCCCACATGGAAAGTCCTTTTCAAATTAACATTTGGTGTCATCTTCATGGAACTAGAAACTCCATGAGGATACAGGGCAAGTCTGCCTCATTTGCCCCCCCCCCAAAAAAAAAATCCCAAAATCTGGTACTGGTTAGAATTTATGCTAGGTAGAGAATTGACTAAGATGCTAAGTCGTTATTGCCCAGCTCTTACTTACAATGATATGACCAGTTTGTAAAAAGCCATATGTGGAAATGATTTGCACAAGATTGTGTAACATGTGAATGAAAAAGCCAAGGTGGCTTTCTTCATTTCCTATTCTTCATGGATGACACCACAGAGGTTCTTATAACTGTTTGCATTTCCTTAGCCTCAGGTCCTCAGCTCCTCCCACTAGCCCCCAGATCCACCCATACCTAATGAGCCACTCCTACTCCCTACCTGTCTACTTCCCCTTTACCCCCAGAGAGAGAAGCTGCCACCTGGATAAGGTGCAGACACCATGTAGCTCCCTCTCCCATGGGAACTATGGCCCCACTAATAAACCTCCTTTTCAACCTTCTTCTCCTGTCTGTGATGATCTCTGCATGGTCCTCTGGGATGGCCGGGACATATCTTTTCAACACCTAATAGGCTGAGGAGGCCAATGGTACTGATGAATGAGTTCTTATCACTTGAATGGTGTATCCATTCCCATCGTTCTTCATTGGCTGGACAGAGAAACCTTTATGTAAATATGCCTGCTTTATGCATACTTCATGGAAGATCCAAAGAACACAACCTGAAGTAGAATTCTGTAGCCATAGTGACGAGCCAAGTTACTTTCTTAGAGACAGTCAGGTATGACAGGGATCAAGCCACAAATAGCAGCTGTTATTTCCTTGTCTCTGCCATTGCTAACGCAAATCTGCTAAACATAGCTTTGATGAATTATTTGGGGTTCTTAAAAGCACATTTTCTTTTGGTATTCTAGAGCGTCTCTTGATCTTACAAAAAAGGTAAATATACCTTTCTACTGAGGACAAAGATGATATAATAATGACTGTCCAACTTTATGTTATAAATATCACTGTATAAATAAATCTGATTTGAATAGGTCTACGAGTCAGATGGAGAAGACACTCATTTTGGTAAACATCTCATATTGAAGTTGTAAAGACACTCTTTACTAAGTCCTTGCCCAATAAATCCAAGTCTTTCTACCCGGTATACTTTAGTCTAAATGGTCTGTTTCCCCTGTCATTTTGGTGAACACTTTGGAGACAAAACTAGGTATCATGAAAAAACCCAAATTCCACTGCTACAACACCAAGAGATACTGACATGCAAGATTATCTTTATAAATGATGTACAGATGTTTAACTAACTGCCATGTACATTAGCTTTAGGTTCTGAGCAACTTTTGCAACATTTCCCACTTGTTCCTCTGTGGAGCAGAGGAAGGAATGTAAGAAAAAGACTAGTGAACTGTGGGTGCAGGTTTAGTGGTATGAGAATTTGCCTAGTCTTTCTGAGAAACTTACCAAAAAAAAAAAACCAACACAAAAAACAGAAGTAATATTTAAGCTCTAAACACTAATATGCCAAACAATTTACATAAATCATACAAAGGAGAAGGAATTTCTAGTCTTTTTATTTCCTGGTGAAAAAATGAAGTGCATTCATTTGATCACAGTCACACCATTATTTAGTATTAGATCTAGGATTCCAGCTCTAAGATTGCAGTCTAGACATATCCAGCTCATTCTGGATTCCTTATTAGGCTTCTAGCTCTGGAGTCCCACTGCCCAGGGGAAAAATCCTAAGATTGCTAGCACTTAAAACTCTCCTAGTTATAGAAAGTAAATCACAAAGAGCCTCTCCTACTGTGAGAAGCCATTTGATAAATCCTCCTCAAAGCCTTCCCACAGAGGCTACCTGGGAAAACCCCAGTAAGACCTGAGTTCTAGCAGAAGCCATCAGTGAGTACAAACAACACAAATTTGCTTCTTTGCTACCGACCCTTGGCTCTGAGACTCAGCCTAGCATCAAGAGTGTCAACTTGAATGGATGGGCATGTGTCCACAGGAACTGAGTTGAGGTCACACTTGTCTCACTCTGTCCTGCAAACAGATGTCTGGGTGACAAGTCTTAGTCACACATGGCGAACAGAGGTTCCAGCCAAATCAGGTGGGAAGTGCCATATCTTCTTTCTAAGCCTTAGCGGGGAAGCTGGCAAACATTTTATCTCCCATGCCTTACGCTGCTTTGCTACTATGGGACTTCCTAAACAAATTAAAACATAATGGTCCAAGATATGTTGGACAAACTTTTCAAACTTTTTGCAAATCTTACCAAATTGTTCACTCTACAGGAATCCCCTATAATCCTCATGGTCAAGGAATTGTCAAACGGGCCAACGGTTTGTTAAAACACCAAATTTCTAAATTAAAAGGGGGGGAACTATACCCCTTCTCTCCTGTTAATATACTTTCTCATACTTTATTCATACAAAATTTTTTAAATTTGGATTTCAATGGCCATTCTGCAGCACAGCGGTTCTGGGAAAAGAGAGAGCAAATTGGATTTCAATGGCCATTCCGCAGCACAGCGGTTCTGGGAAAAGAGAGAGCAAAGAGCTTTTGCCCAAGTTAAGTGAAAAGATCCTTTAACAAGTGCTTGGCACAGGCCCGATCTGGTACTGACATGGGGTTGAGGACATGTCTGTGTTTTTTCCACAGGATGAAAATGATGCCCGCTGGCTACCTGAGCGTTGTGTTCGGATTGTGGAAACTCATCAGAATGGTACAAGCGCTGACCCACTGGGCTTATGTGCCAGATCCACAGATTGTGCACCCTGCGACCTGGGAGGGAGCTGAGGTGTTTGTCCATGTCAACAGATCAGCGTACGGTACAGCTCCAGACCCTTTTGTCCAGCACGTTAAGATGGGAGATTTTGCAGCTTCTGGCATTGGAACCCCTTTATGTTTTACAACTGACTCCAACAGTTATATTCCAGGCTGTACTGTGATGCAATCCATAAAATATAGAATTTGGATTCCTGATAATAGTCAAGTATATAATATACAAATGGCTTCATTGCCTACTGGGTTTCCTGTACATGCCAATTCTACCTCGTCCTTCATGATACCTCGCTGCATCAACTCCTCTCAAATTGTAGAATCCACGGAGAACTGCACCCCGTAAAGTGTAGACACGATCACCCTTTTATAACCAATATTTCAGGAACTAATTCTCAGCTGATGGACTGGTCTGGAGCTAATCTCACCAATAAGTTCAACCCAGGTCTGTGGTGGATGAATGGACGCCCTCAGCGCCATGTCTGGATGTTAGTGGCTGCTCTGAATAATATCTCCTGGCCCACTTCTACTTCTTTAAAAAAAATATTATGAGTTGTGTAACACCCCCTTATGCTATTATGTATGGACCTTTTAATATTTCTATAGGAGCCATGTACTTTGATGTTACCTGCACTAACTGTTCTTTTACAAATTGCTTGTATAGTGGTCTTACTGATTCTGTAATTATTATTAAGCAACCACCATTTGTTATGCTTCCTGTAAACTTATCTGAAGCTTGGTATAAAGAAACAGGTATTCAAGTGTTAAAACATTTAAAAGAACTTATGCGCCCTAGACGATTTGTAGGGCTATTATTAGCAGGAATTTTAGCCTTTATTGCTTTAGCTGCCTCTGCTGCAGCGGCTACTGTGGCTTTAACACAAAATGTGCAGACAGCTCACCATGTTAATCAGCTTGCTCATAATACCACGCAAGCCCTGCACTTTCAAGGCAGGATTGATGATAAGGTAGAACAAAAGTTAGAAGCATTATATGAATCTGTGTTGTCACTGGGAGAACAAATTCGTGCCTTACAAACTTTGCAATGGGTACGCTGTCATGCTGTGTTTGACTTTTTTCCTGTGACCCTCCATAAGTATAATGGGTCGAGCTATCCTTGGGAACAAGTTGTAGCACATCTAAATGGTATTTGGCACCATAATAACTTGTCCTTAGATCTCTTTCAACTCCATAGACAAATAGCCGGACTAGAACAGGCCCCGCCCTTGGACTTTAAAGTGGCAGAAACAGCAAAAGAACTGTTTGAACAACTTCAACAGTATGTCCCTTCCTTATCTAATGTTAAGGGGCTGCTAATGACATTGCTCGGCCCAGGGATACTTTTGCTGATGGCTTGCCTATGTCTTCCTTGCATTGTACGCATATTGCAAAACTCTTTCATGAGTTTAGCCAGCCAGCTCCATAAGGTCAAGCTCCAAGTAAATGAATTTCCCCCGAGAGGAACCGCAGCCAGAGACGGGTATGAGGCAGTGCCAGCCTAGACCGACCTAAGACAGGGCCTTCAGCACTGCTCTGAAGTTGTTCCCTAAGACGGGTAAGGCAGGCTGAGGTACTCACCCCACCTAAGACAGGCGGGTTCGCTTCTTTTAATAAAAAGACGGGGGAACTGTCGGGAGCCGAGATAGCAGCTAAGCTCATCCTGACCTCTGGCTGTGCCGATGTCGCCAAGATGTCGGGAGCCATACTTGCACCTAGGTTCATTATCACCTCTGGCTGTGCTGTTACCGCCAGGATATGCTAAAGGCAAAGTCCACTGCCACTGTCCGGAATTGCTTTGTTACCTTGTGTTTACTGTAATCAAAAGTTGTAAACTTCAAAGCCTCTTTGTGTTCTGGAATTTTAACAACCCTATGCTATTCCCTGGTTCCAAAACTGCATATAAGCTGGAAGTTAAGAATAAACTGTTGCTGCAGTCTTGAGGTTCAACCTTGCGGCTGCAGACCTCCCGTACCCCATCTTTGTCTCTTGTCTTTTTTCTCTTGCCTTATTTTTCTTTTTCCGTATCCCAGGCGCTCCTCAGTCAGGATTCTTGTCCCCCTGCTGGCTGGCCCGGAAGGAGGGATGTGCGGCTCTACACATCCTGTGCATCCCCGAAGGCCTGTGAGAACTAGTGAGAACTTACAGCAAACCCCCAAGGGGGACCTGTGCCCTTTTTGCTATGGCAACTCCAGTTGGAACACTGGCTCAAGTCAGCAGGAGGCGCCTAGTACCTGGACATGTCACAGAGCTCCAAATCATATGGGCACTGCCCAGAGGCTTCCCAGCACCCCAGGTGCAAATGCACTGTTAGTGAGGCACCAGGAGGCCCTGCTGGCCTGTGAGCTCCAACTGCCTACCTCTAAGCAGCCTCACTAGCCCTCCCTTAAGGCTGTTCCTGTTGGAATGCAAATTAAAGCACACATCAACAAAGTGGGCAAGGAATGGAGAAACAAAACATCCGGCCACCCCCTGGAGGCTTTTCTGCATAGTGGGTCGCATATGTGCAGTCCTTCCTGCTCAGAAAAACACAGGGCTGCTGCCTAGCAAGCCAGGCAAGGTCTTCAGGTGGTCTTGGCCAAGGGGGCAGAGGCCGTTTCCCAGACCAATCGGATGTCAGTCATAAAACCAGAAGGCAGGAAAGGAGTGCCGCTTCCCTCCTACCTTTGTCACAAACCTCCTGTGCACAGAAAAGGAGCAGAGGGGCTTGGGCACAGAGCAGGCAGGACAACAGATTAGATAAATGGGGATTGGTGTTCACCAGAGGACTGAGAGATCCCAGGTGTGCAGAGGGTGAGAGCAGAGGGAGATTTGGAGAAGATAAGAAGGGCTAGGCCAGGGTGAGGCAGTTGTAATTTCCCCAGAAGAAGTGAAGAGGTGCATGGGGAGGTGTGCAGCCTGTGAACCTCAAGAGGAGGAGGGGGAAATTGGGAAGCAGAGGCAGAGGCAAAGAGGCAGTGACGCAGAGGCATGTGTGAGTTGAAAGCAGTCCAGAGCAGCAAGGCAGGGACAGGAGGGCTAGGAGAGAGAACTCGGAGGGAGTTATCAGCAAAGGAGGTATGTGTGCAGGGGGACAAGCCTCAGGAACTCAGCTGCAGATGGCAGGTGGTGGCTAGGAAGGCCAGGTTTGGTGCCCCACCACCCTGGGACCAAGTAGAAGGGAGAAGAGTCAAGAGGCAAGGGATTCTGGGGCACAGGCCTGCCCCATTATCTGCGCGCAGCGCAGTGCTTTAGGGTGTAGACCTGAGGGGGTAACGAATGCCATCCTTGGTTGGGGCACTACTGGGGCATAATCATGTGGTCCTGTTACATTGACATTTCTGCCTTGATTGCTTTCCCGAAGAGTTGGTTGCTACCCAGGTCTCCGAAGCTGCATGGTTCAGGGAATGGGAGACTGGTGAGGACAGCAGGGGGAGGCCCAAGTGCCAAGGGACTGTCCAGTAAGCAGCGCTGGGCTCCTTAGCCACGCCCACCACAAGAACAACACCCTGGACTTGAGCAAGTAGGACACAGTCCCTCGAAAACCCCTTAGCACCTTCCAAGCCACTGTGTACTGGGTGCGCTCACGTGTGCGTGTGTGTGCCCCTGCTTGCCTACATGCGTGTGTTCCTGATGCTGTACAAGAGTGTGCTTCCTAAGCCTAAGTCTGCATATGTGCAAATAGGTATGTGGATGTAGATCCAGGAGGACCCGCACAGTGTGTTATAGTGAGCATGTGGGGGTGGCAGGGAGGAAGAGAGAGAAAGAGAGAGAGAGAGAGAGTCGGCTCGCCTGTGAGGAATTTTTTGTTCATGTGCGGTTGCATGAGTGTGTCAGGTATGAGGTTGGACAGAGGGAGTTCAAAGTGTTTACACGTTACTTGTTTTTTGAAGTTCCCGGAAACCAATCATATGGCGAAGGCTTCCCTCTTGTGCTGTCCGCTACACAAAGGTCTCCGTACTTGATGCCAAGCTGCCTCTGCTCTTGGACATCTGCATGACAGTGATGATGCTGCCTATGAATATCATTGCTGGGTAAGAGTGTGCCTTGGTCACGGCAGGGAAGGGTCAGATATCCCTTTCCCTGGTGTCTTAGCAGAGCTTCCTGAAGGAGCCTAAAACATATGGCTGTGAGCCACGGGCACCAGGATTGCCAGCTCCTGCCTCTAGCCAGTATAATCCTTGGCTGCTCAATAGCAGGAAGTAGCAGGCAGGGATCTGGGCCAGAGAGGCCAAGGCAAGCGGGAAGACAAGAGTTAAGCAGACACTAGCGCAGAAAGGAGATGCCCAGATTCGCTGACCTGCTAACCTTGTATCTCCCTTATGCTCTGAGCAAGAGAGATGAGGTTGATTGTGAGAGAGGTGGCGGATCCATACACCAGCCACTTCCAGGACTGGCAAGGGCAGAGGCGGTGGGGAGCTGTGTCACATGGGTTCAACCAGGATGTGGGAAGATGGAGCAGGAGGGGAGGTGGAAAGTGTATTTGCCTAGGACCCTGGCCCAAGCCGTTCCCAGCAGAATGGTCAGGGGAGGGATGTGCGGCTCTACACATCCTGTGCATCCCCGAAGGCCTGTGAGAACTAGTGAGAACTTACAGCAAACCCCCAAGGGGCCCTGTGCCCTTTTTGCTATGGCAACTCCAGTTGGAACACTGGCTCAAGTCAGCAGGAGGCGCCTAGTACCTGGCCATGTCACAGAGCTCCAAACCATATGGGCACTGCCCAGAGGCTTCCCAGCACCCCAGGTGCAAATGCACTGTTAGTGAGGCACCAGGAGGCCCTGCTGGCCTGTGAGCACCAACTGCCTACCTCTAAGCAGCCTCACTACCCCTCCCTTAAGGCTGTTCCTGTTGGAATGCAAATGAAAGCACACATCAACAAAGTGGGCAAGGAATGGAGAAACAAAACATCCGGCCACCCCCTGGAGGCTTTTCTGCATAGTGGGTCGCATATGTGCAGTCCTTCCTGCTCAGAAAAACACAGGGCTGCTGCCTAGCAAGCCAGGCAAGGTCTTCAGGTGGTCTTGGCCAAGGGGGCAGAGGCCGTTTCCAGACCAATCGGATGTCAGTCATAAAACCAGAAGGCAGGAAAGGAGTGCCGCTTCCCTCCTACCTTTGTCACAAACCTCCTGTGCACAGAAAAGGAGCAGAGGGGCTTGGGCACAGAGCAGGCAGACAACAGATTAGATAAATGTGGATTGGTGTTCACCAGAGGACTGAGAGATCCCAGGTGTGCAGAGGGTGAGAGCAGAGGGAGATTTGGAGAAGATAAGAAGGGCTAGGCCAGGGTGAGGCAGTTGTAATTTCCCCAGAAGAAGTGAAGAGGTGCATGGGGAGGTGTGCAGCCTGTGAACCTCAAGAGGAGGAGGGGGAAATTGGGAAGCAGAGGCAGAGGCAAAGAGGCAGTGACGCAGAGGCATGTGTGAGTTGAAAGCAATCCAGAGCAGCAAGGCAGGGACAGGAGGGCTAGGAGAGAGAACTCGGAGGGAGTTATCAGCAAAGGAGGTATGTGTGCAGGGGACAAGCCTCAGGAACTCAGCTGCAGATGGCAGGTGGTGGCTACGAAGGCCAGGTTGGGCGCCCCACCACCCTGGGACCAAGTAGAAGGGAGAAGAGGCAAGGGATTCTGGGGCACAGGCCTGCCCCATTCTCTGCGCGCAGCGCTGTGCTTTAGGGTGTAGACCTGAGGGGTAACGAATGCCATCCTTGGTTGGGGCACTACTGGGGCGTAATCATGTGGTCCTGTTACATTGACATTTCTGCCTTGATTGCTTTCCCGAAGAGTTTGTTGCTACCCAGGTCTCCGAAGCTGCATGGTTCAGGGAATGGGAGACTGGTGAGGACAGCAGGGGGTGGCCCAAGTGCCAATGGACTGTCCAGTAAGCAGCGCTGGGCTCCTTAGCCACGCCCACCACAAGAACAACACCCTGGACTTGAGCAAGTAGGACACAGTCCTCGAAAACCCCTTAGCACCTTCCAAGCCACTGTGTACTGGGTGCGCTCACGTGTGCGTGTGTGTGCCCCTGCTTGCCTACATGCGTGTGTTCCTGATGGTGTACAAGAGTGTGCTTCCTAAGCCTAAGTCTGCATATGTGCAAATAGGTATGTGGATGTAGATCCAGGAGGACCCGGCACAGTGTGTTATAGTGAGCATGTGGGGGTGGCGGGGAGGAAGAGAGAGAAAGAGAGAGAGAGAGAGTCGGCTCGCCTGTGAGGAATTTTTTGTTCATGTGCGGTTGCATGAGTGTGTCAGGTATGAGGTTGGACAGAGGGAGTTCAAAGTGTTTACACGTTACTTGTTTTTTGAAGTTCCCGGAAACCAATCATATGGCGAAGGCTCCCCTCTTGTGCTGTCCTCTACACAAAGGTCTCCGTACTTGATGCCAAGCTGCCTCTGCTCTTGGAGATCTGCATGGGAGTGATGATGCTGCCTATGAATATCATTGCTGGGTGCTAGTGTGCCTTGGTCACGGCAGGGAAGGGTCAGATATCCCTTTCCCTGGTGTCTTAGCAGAGCTTCCTGAAGGAGCCTAAAACATATGGCTGTGAGCCACAGGCACCAGGATTGCCAGCTCCTGCCTCTAGCCAGTATAATCCTTGGCTGCTCAATAGCAGGAAGTAGCAGGCAGGGATCTGGGCCAGAGAGGCCAAGGCAAGCGGGAAGACAAGAGTTAAGCAGACACTAGCGCAGAAAGGAGATGCCCAGATTCGCTGACCTGCTAACCTTGTATCTCCCTTATGCTCTGAGCAAGAGAGATGAGGTTGATTGTGAGAGAGGTGGCGGATCCATACACCAGCCACTTCCAGGACTGGCAAGGGCAGAGGCGGTGGGGAGCTGTGTCACACGGGTTCAACCAGGATGTGGGAAGATGGAGCAGGAGGGGAGGTGGAAAGTGTATTTGCCTAGGACCCTGGCCCAAGCCGTTCCCAGCAGAATGGTCAGGGGAGGGATGTGCGGCTCTACACATCCTGTGCATCCCCGAAGGCCTGTGAGAACTAGTGAGAACTTACAGCAAACCCCCAAGGGGCCCTGTGCCCTTTTTGCTATGGCAACTCCAGTTGGAACACTGGCTCAAATCAGCAGGAGGCGCCTAGTACCTGGCCATGTCACAGAGCTCCAAACCATATGGGCACTGCCCAGAGGCTTCCCAGCACCCCAGGTGCAAATGCACTGTTAGTGAGGCACCAGGAGGCCCTGCTGGCCTGTGAGCACCAACTGCCTACCTCTAAGCAGCCTCACTACCCCTCCCTTAAGGCTGTTCCTGTTGGAATGCAAATGAAAGCACACATCAACAAAGTGGGCAAGGAATGGAGAAACAAAACATCCGGCCACCCCCTGGAGGCTTTTCTGCATAGTGGGTCGCATATGTGCAGTCCTTCCTGCTCAGAAAAACACAGGGCTGCTGCCTAGCAAGCCAGGCAAGGTCTTCAGGTGGTCTTGGCCAAGGGGGCAGAGGCCGTTTCCAGACCAATCGGATGTCAGTCATAAAACCAGAAGGCAGGAAAGGAGTGCCGCTTCCCTCCTACCTTTGTCACAAACCTCCTGTGCACAGAAAAGGAGCAGATGGGCTTGGGCACAGAGCAGGCAGACAACAGATTAGATAAATGGGGATTGGTGTTCACCAGAGGACTGAGAGATCCCAGGTGTGCAGAGGGTGAGAGCAGAGGGAGATTTGGAGAAGATAAGAAGGGCTAGGCCAGGGTGAGGCAGTTGTAATTTCCCCAGAAGAAGTGAAGAGGTACATGGGGAGGTGTGCAGCCTGTGAACCTCAAGAGGAGGAGGGGGAAATTGGGAAGCAGAGGCAGAGGCAAAGAGGCAGTGACGCAGAGGCATGTGTGAGTTGAAAGCAGTCCAGAGCAGCAAGGCAGGGACAGGAGGGCTAGGAGAGATTACTCGGAGGGAGTTATAAGCAAAGGAGGTATGTGTGCAGGGGACAAGCCTCAGGAACTCAGCTGCAGATGGCAGGTGGTGGCTAGGAAGGCCAGGTTGGGCGCCCCACCACCCTGGGACCAAGTAGAAGGGAGAAGAGGCAAGGGATTCTGGGGCACAGGCCTGCCCCATTCTCTGCGCGCAGCGCTGTGCTTTAGGGTGTAGACCTGAGGGGTAACGAATGCCATCCTTGGTTGGGGCACTACTGGGGCGTGATCATGTGGTCCTGTTACATTGACATTTCTGCCTTGATTGCTTTCCCGAAGAGTTTGTTGCTACCCAGGTCTCCGAAGCTGCATGGTTCAGGGAATGGGAGACTGGTGAGGACAGCAGGGGAGGCCCAAGTCCCAATGGACTGTCCAGTAAGCAGCGCTGGGCTCCTTAGCCACGCCCACCACAAGAACAACACCCTGGACTTGAGCAAGTAGGACACAGTCCTCGAAAACCCCTTAGCACCTTCCAAGCCACTGTGTACTGGGTGCGCTCACGTGTGCGTGTGTGTGCCCCTGCTTGCCTACATGCGTGCGTTCCTGATGCTGTACAAGAGTGTGCTTCCTAAGCCTAAGTCTGCATATGTGCAAATAGGTATGTGGATGTAGATCCAGGAGGACCCGGCACAGTGAGTTATAGTGAGCATGTGGGGGTGGCGGGGAGGAAGAGAGAGAAAGAGAGAGAGAGAGAGTCGGCTCGCCTGTGAGGAATTTTTTGTTCATGTGCGGTTGCATGAGTGTGTCAGGTATGAGGTTGGACAGAGGGAGTGCAAAGTGTTTACGCGTTACTTGTTTTTTGAAGTTCCCGGAAATCAATCATATGGCGAAGGCTCCCCTCTTGTGCTGTTCGCTACACAAAGGTCTCCGTACTTGATGCCAAGCTGCCTCTGCTCTTGGAGATCTGCATGACAGTGATGATGCTGCCTATGAATATCATTGCTGGGTGCTAGTGTGCCTTGGTCACGGCAGGGAAGGGTCAGATATCCCTTTCCCTGGTGTCTTAGCAGAGCTTCCTGAAGGAGCCTAAAACATATGGCTGTGAGCCACGGGCACCAGGATTGCCAGCTCCTGCCTCTAGCCAGTATAATCCTTGGCTGCTCAATAGCAGGAAGTAGCAGGCAGGGATCTGGGCCAGAGAGGCCAAGGCAAGCGGGAAGACAAGAGTTAAGCAGACACTAGCGCAGAAAGGAGATGCCCAGATTCGCTGGCCTGCTAACCTTGTATCTCCCTTATGCTCTGAGCAAGAGAGATGAGGTTGATTGTGAGAGAGGTGGCGGATCCATACACCAGCCACTTCCAGGACTGGCAAGGGCAGAGGCGGTGGGGAGCTGTGTCACACGGGTTCAACCAGGATGTGGGAAGATGGAGCAGGAGGGGAGGTGGAAAGTGTATTTGCCTAGGACCCTGGCCCAAGCCGTTCCCAGCAGAATGGTCAGGGGAGGGATGTGCGGCTCTACACATCCTGTGCATCCCCGAAGGTCTGTGAGAACTAGTGAGAACTTACAGCAAACCCCCAAGGGGCCCTGTGCCCTTTTTGCTATGGCAACTCCTGTTGGAACACTGGCTCAAGTCAGCAGGAGGCGCCTAGTACCTGGCCATGTCACAGAGCTCCAAACCATATGGGCACTGCCCAGAGGCTTCCCAGCACCCCAGGTGCAAATGCACTGTTAGTGAGGCACCAGGAGGCCCTGCTGGCCTGTGAGCACCAACTGCCTACCTCTAAGCAGCCTCACTACCCCTCCCTTAAGGCTGTTCCTGTTGGAATGCAAATGAAAGCACACATCAACAAAGTGGGCAAGGAATGGAGAAACAAAACATCCGGCCACCCCCTGGAGGCTTTTCTGCATAGTGGGTCGCATATGTGCAGTCCTTCCTGCTCAGAAAAACACAGGGCTGCTGCCTAGCAAGCCAGGCAAGGTCTTCAGGTGGTCTTGGCCAAGGGGGCAGAGGCCGTTTCCAGACCAATCGGATGTCAGTCATAAAACCAGAAGGCAGGAAAGGAGTGCCGCTTCCCTCCTACCTTTGTCACAAACCTCCTGTGCACAGAAAAGGAGCAGAGGGGCTTGGGCACAGAGCAGGCAGACAACAGATTAGATAAATGGGGATTGGTGTTCACCAGAGGACTGAGAGATCCCAGGTGTGCAGAGGGTGAGAGCAGAGGGAGATTTGGAGAAGATAAGAAGGGCTAGGCCAGGGTGAGGCAGTTGTAATTTCCCCAGAAGAAGTAAAGAGGTGCATGGGGAGGTGTGCAGCCTGTGAACCTCAAGAGGAGGAGGGGGAAATTGGGAAGCAGAGGCAGAGGCAAAGAGGCAGTGACGCAGAGGCATGTGTGAGTTGAAAGCAGTCCAGAGCAGCAAGGCAGGGACAGGAGGGCTAGGAGAGAGAACTCGGAGGGAGTTATAAGCAAAGGAGGTATGTGTGCAGGGGACAAGCCTCAGGAACTCAGCTGCAGATGGCAGGTGGTGGCTAGGAAGGCCAGGTTGGGCGCCCCACCACCCTGGGACCAAGTAGAAGGGAGAAGAGGCAAGGGATTCTGGGGCACAGGCCTGCCCCATTCTCTGCGCGCAGCGCTGTGCTTTAGGGTGTAGACCTGAGGGGTAACGAATGCCATCCTTGGTTGGGGCACTACTGGGGCGTGATCATGTGGTCCTGTTACATTGACATTTCTGCCTTGATTGCTTTCCCGAAGAGTTTGTTGCTACCCAGGTCTCCGAAGCTGCATGGTTCAGGGAATGGGAGACTGGTGAGGACAGCAGGGGGAGGCCCAAGTGCCAATGGACTGTCCAGTAAGCAGCGCTGGGCTCCTTAGCCACGCCCATCACAAGAACAACACCCTGGACTTGAGCAAGTAGGACACAGTCCTCGAAAACCCCTTAGCACCTTCCAAGCCACTGTGTACTGGGTGCGCTCACGTGTGCGTGTGTGTGCCCCTGCTTGCCTACATGCGTGTGTTCCTGATGGTGTACAAGAGTGTGCTTCCTAAGCCTAAGTCTGCATATGTGCAAATAGGTATGTGGATGTAGATCCAGGAGGACCCGGCACAGTGTGTTATAGTGAGCATGTGGGGGTGGCGGGGAGGAAGAGAGAGAAAGAGAGAGAGAGAGAGTCGGCTCGCCTGTGAGGAATTTTTTGTTCATGTGCGGTTGCATGAGTGTGTCAGGTATGAGGTTGGACAGAGGGAGTTCAAAGTGTTTACACGTTACGTGTTTTTTGAAGTTCCCGGAAACCAATCATATGGCGAAGGCTCCCCTCTTGTGCTGTCCTCTACACAAAGGTCTCCGTACTTGATGCCAAGCTGCCTCTGCTCTTGGAGATCTGCATGACAGTGATGATGCTGCCTATGAATATCATTGCTGGGTGCTAGTGTGCCTTGGTCACGGCAGGGAAGGGTCAGATATCCCTTTCCCTGGTGTCTTAGCAGAGCTTCCTGAAGGAGCCTAAAACATATGGCTGTGAGCCACGGGCACTAGGATTGCCAGCTCCTGCCTCTAGCCAGTATAATCCTTGGCTGCTCAATAGCAGGAAGTAGCAGGCAGGGATCTGGGCCAGAGAGGCCAAGGCAAGCGGGAAGACAAGAGTTAAGCAGACACTAGCGCAGAAAGGAGATGCCCAGATTCGCTGACCTGCTAACCTTGTATCTCCCTTATGCTCTGAGCAAGAGAGATGAGGTTGATTGTGAGAGAGGTGGCGGATCCATACACCAGCCACTTCCAGGACTGGCAAGGGCAGAGGCGGTGGGGAGCTGTGTCACACGGGTTCAACCAGGATGTGGGAAGATGGAGCAGGAGGGGAGGTGGAAAGTGTATTTGCCTAGGACCCTGGCCCAAGCCGTTCCCAGCAGAATGGTCAGGGGAGGGATGTGCGGCTCTACACATCCTGTGCATCCCCGAAGGCCTGTGAGAACTAGTGAGAACTTACAGCAAACCCCCAAGGGGCCCTGTGCCCTTTTTGCTATGGCAACTCCAGTTGGAACACTGGCTCAAGTCAGCAGGAGGCGCCTAGTACCTGGCCATGTCACAGAGCTCCAAACCATATGGGCACTGCCCAGAGGCTTCCCAGCACCCCAGGTGCAAATGCACTGTTAGTGAGGCACCAGGAGGCCCTGCTGGCCTGTGAGCACCAACTGCCTACCTCTAAGCAGCCTCACTACCCCTCCCTTAAGGCTGTTCCTGTTGGAATGCAAATGAAAGCACACATCAACAAAGTGGGCAAGGAATGGAGAAACAAAACATCCGGCCACCCCCTGGAGGCTTTTCTGCATAGTGGGTCGCATATGTGCAGTCCTTCCTGCTCAGAAAAACACAGGGCTGCTGCCTAGCAAGCCAGGCAAGGTCTTCAGGTGGTCTTGGCCAAGGGGGCAGAGGCCGTTTCCAGACCAATCGGATGTCAGTCATAAAACCAGAAGGCAGGAAAGGAGTGCCGCTTCCCTCCTACCTTTGTCACAAACCTCCTGTGCACAGAAAAGGAGCAGATGGGCTTGGGCACAGAGCAGGCAGACAACAGATTAGATAAATGGGGATTGGTGTTCACCAGAGGACTGAGAGATCCCAGGTGTGCAGAGGGTGAGAGCAGAGGGAGATTTGGAGAAGATAAGAAGGGCTAGGCCAGGGTGAGGCAGTTGTAATTTCCCCAGAAGAAGTGAAGAGGTGCATGGGGACGTGTGCAGCCTGTGAACCTCAAGAAGAGGAGGGGGAAATTGGGAAGCAGAGGCAGAGGCAAAGAGGCAGTGACGCAGAGGTATGTGTGAGTTGAAAGCAGTCCAGAGCAGCAAGGCAGGGACAGGAGGGCTAGGAGAGAGAACTCGGAGGGAGTTATCAGCAAAGGAGGTATGTGTGCAGGGGACAAGCCTCAGGAACTCAGCTGCAGATGGCAGGTGGTGGCTAGGAAGGCCAGGTTGGGCGCCCCACCACCCTGGGACCAAGTAGAAGGGAGAAGAGGCAAGGGATACTGGGGCACAGGCTTGCCCAATTCTCTGCGCGCAGCGCTGTGCTTTAGGGTGTAGACCTGAGGGGTAACGAATGCCATCCTTGGTTGGGGCACTACTGGGGCGTGATCATGTGGTCCTGTTACATTGACATTTCTGCCTTGATTGCTTTCCCGAAGAGTTTGTTGCTACCCAGGTCTCCGAAGCTGCATGGTTCAGGGAATGGGAGACTGGTGAGGACAGCAAGGGGAGGCCCAAGTGCCAATGGACTGTCCAGTAAGCAGCGCTGGGCTCCTTAGCCACGCCCACCACAAGAACAACACCCTGGACTTGAGCAAGTAGGACACAGTCCTCGAAAACCCCTTAGCACCTTCCAAGCCACTGTGTACTGGGTGCGCTCACGTGTGCGTGTGTGTGCCCCTGCTTGCCTACATGCGTGCGTTCCTGATGCTGTACAAGAGTGTGCTTCCTAAGCCTAAGTCTGCATATGTGCAAATAGGTATGTGGATGTAGATCCAGGAGGACCCGGCACAGTGTGTTATAGTGAGCATGTGGGGGTGGCGGGGAGGAAGAGAGAGAAAGAGAGAGAGAGAGAGTCGGCTCGCCTGTGAGGAATTTTTTGTTCATGTGCGGTTGCATGAGTGTGTCAGGTATGAGGTTGGACAGAGGGAGTGCAAAGTGTTTACGCGTTACTTGTTTTTTGAAGTTCCCGGAAATCAATCATATGGCGAAGGCTCCCCTCTTGTGCTGTTCGCTACACAAAGGTCTCCGTACTTGATGCCAAGCTGCCTCTGCTCTTGGAGATCTGCATGACAGTGATGATGCTGCCTATGAATATCATTGCTGGCTGCTAGTGTGCCTTGGTCACGGCAGGGAAGGGTCAGATATCCCTTTCCCTGGTGTCTTAGCAGAGCTTCCTGAAGGAGCCTAAAACATATGGCTGTGAGCCACGGGCACCAGGATTGCCAGCTCCTGCCTCTAGCCAGTATAATCCTTGGCTGCTCAATAGCAGGAAGTAGCAGGCAGGGATCTGGGCCAGAGAGGCCAAGGCAAGCGGGAAGACAAGAGTTAAGCAGACACTAGCGCAGAAAGGAGATGCCCAGATTCGCTGGCCTGCTAACCTTGTATCTCCCTTATGCTCTGAGCAAGAGAGATGAGGTTGATTGTGAGAGAGGTGGCGGATCCATACACCAGCCACTTCCAGGACTGGCAAGGGCAGAGGCGGTGGGGAGCTGTGTCACACGGGTTCAACCAGGATGTGGGAAGATGGAGCAGGAGGGGAGGTGGAAAGTGTATTTGCCTAGGACCCTGGCCCAAGCCGTTCCCAGCAGAATGGTCAGGGGAGGGATGTGCGGCTCTACACATCCTGTGCATCCCCGAAGGTCTGTGAGAACTAGTGAGAACTTACAGCAAACCCCCAAGGGGCCCTGTGCCCTTTTTGCTATGGCAACTCCTGTTGGAACACTGGCTCAAGTCAGCAGGAGGCGCCTAGTACCTGGCCATGTCACAGAGCTCCAAACCATATGGGCACTGCCCAGAGGCTTCCCAGCACCCCAGGTGCAAATGCACTGTTAGTGAGGCACCAGGAGGCCCTGCTGGCCTGTGAGCACCAACTGCCTACCTCTAAGCAGCCTCACTACCCCTCCCTTAAGGCTGTTCCTGTTGGAATGCAAATGAAAGCACACATCAACAAAGTGGGCAAGGAATGGAGAAACAAAACATCCGGCCACCCCCTGGAGGCTTTTCTGCATAGTGGGTCGCATATGTGCAGTCCTTCCTGCTCAGAAAAACACAGGGCTGCTGCCTAGCAAGCCAGGCAAGGTCTTCAGGTGGTCTTGGCCAAGGGGGCAGAGGCCGTTTCCAGACCAATCGGATGTCAGTCATAAAACCAGAAGGCAGGAAAGGAGTGCCGCTTCCCTCCTACCTTTGTCACAAACCTCCTGTGCACAGAAAAGGAGCAGAGGGGCTTGGGCACAGAGCAGGCAGACAACAGATTAGATAAATGGGGATTGGTGTTCACCAGAGGACTGAGAGATCCCAGGTGTGCAGAGGGTGAGAGCAGAGGGAGATTTGGAGAAGATAAGAAGGGCTAGGCCAGGGTGAGGCAGTTGTAATTTCCCCAGAAGAAGTAAAGAGGTGCATGGGGAGGTGTGCAGCCTGTGAACCTCAAGAGGAGGAGGGGGAAATTGGGAAGCAGAGGCAGAGGCAAAGAGGCAGTGACGCAGAGGCATGTGTGAGTTGAAAGCAGTCCAGAGCAGCAAGGCAGGGACAGGAGGGCTAGGAGAGAGTACTCGGAGGGAGTTATCAGCAAAGGAGGTATGTGTGCAGGGGACAAGCCTCAGGAACTCAGCTGCAGATGGCAGGTGGTGGCTAGGAAGGCCAGGTTGGGCGCCCCACCACCCTGGGACCAAGTAGAAGGGAGAAGAGGCAAGGGATTCTGGGGCACAGGCCTGCCCCATTCTCTGCGCGCAGCGCTGTGCTTTAGGGTTTAGACCTGAGGGGTAACGAATGCCATCCTTGGTTGGGGCACTACTGGGGCGTGATCATGTGGTCCTGTTACATTGACATTTCTGCCTTGATTGCTTTCCCGAAGAGTTTGTTGCTACCCAGGTCTCCGAAGCTGCATGGTTCAGGGAATGGGAGACTGGTGAGGACAGCAAGGGGAGGCCCAAGTGCCAATGGACTGTCCAGTAAGCAGCGCTGGGCTCCTTAGCCACGCCCACCACAAGAACAACACCCTGGACTTGAGCAAGTAGGACACAGTCCTCGAAAACCCCTTAGCACCTTCCAAGCCACTGTGTACTGGGTGCGCTCACGTGTGCGTGTGTGTGCCCCTGCTTGCCTACATGCGCGTGTTCCTGATGGTGTACAAGAGTGTGCTTCCTAAGCCTAAGTCTGCATATGTGCAAATAGGTATGTGGATGTAGATCCAGGAGGACCCGGCACAGTGTGTTATAGTGAGCATGTGGGGGTGGCGGGGAGGAAGAGAGAGAAAGAGAGAGAGAGAGAGTCGGCTCGCCTGTGAGGAATTTTTTGTTCATGTGCGGTTGCATGAGTGTGTCAGGTATGAGGTTGGACAGAGGGAGTTCAAAGTGTTTACATGTTACTTGTTTTTTGAAGTTCCCGGAAACCAATCATATGGCGAAGGCTCCCCTCTTGTGCTGTCCTCTACACAAAGTTCTCCGTACTTGATGCCAAGCTGCCTCTGCTCTTGGAGATCTGCATGACAGTGATGATGCTGCCTATGAATATCATTGCTGGGTGCTAGTGTGCCTTGGTCATGGCAGGGAAGGGTCAGATATCCCTTTCCCTGGTGTCTTAGCAGAGCTTCCTGAAGGAGCCTAAAACATATGGCTGTGAGCCACGGGCACCAGGATTGCCAGCTCCTGCCTCTAGCCAGTATAATCCTTGGCTGCCCAATAGCAGGAAGTAGCAGGCAGTGATCTGGGCGAGAGAGGCCAAGGCAAGAGGGCAGACAAGAGGTAATTGGAAACCTGCCCAGGGAGGAAATGCCCGGATCCGATGACCTGTTTTTCTTGTATCTCCCTTGTGCTGTCAGGAAGACAGATGACATTGAGGGCGAGAGAGGTGTCAGATGCAGACCCTGGCCGCTTCCAAGTCTGGCAAGGGTTGAGGCGGTGGGCAAGCTGTCCCACACGGGTTCAGCCAGGATGTGGGAGGATGGAGCAGGAGGGACGGTGGAAATTGTATTTACCTAGAAACATGGCCCAAGCCAGCCCCAGCAGAATGGCCATGGGAGGGATTTGCGGCTCCAGAGGTCCTGTGAACTTCAACTATGACACTGTAACACAAGGGCTGGAGGAAGACTGACAGGATGACTTGCATTGTGCAGGTGTTTCTACCAGAAGAAAGAAGGCATTGTAGCAGGCAGGGTCAAGGCTAAGGCTACAGAATGAAAGTCATGTTTTCTGGCCCATGGGGAACTGAAGTATGCAAACGCTGGGCTGACAGGTACCATTTTATAACAGATGATCTGCTAATTGCATTTTATTAAATACTAAAAAAAGTTGGATGAGTAAAAGCATAAAAAATACTCGAAATGAGTACTAACTATGATAAGGGCATCCAAAGTCACAGGAAAACTTTCTTTAAGCACAAAAATGGATTCCACGACAGCATTTATTTCAAAATTTCTGTCTTCTCAGAATTAATGTTTTAAACAATGATTCGTATAACTATCAATATTCCAATGGTCTTCAAGTTAATGCATACAAACGTCAAATTTTGTAAGGTTTACAAAGATAGGAAATCCCAATTATAAGGTGATATAACTGTGGTAGATATGGAGAACTGCAAATTCTAGCAATAAGCAAATAAAGTAAAGGTAAACTCTGGAGACTAAGTTGTTTTTATTTACATAAGGAGTTTTTGACTAGTAAATACCCAATCAATGTAAGAAGAAAAGGTATTCTCATCAGTGATAGTTGAATACTATCCTATCTCAAAACATTCTGGCTTTCTCTGAAATGGTTTTGAGAGGAGTCACTGTTTGGATTTTCCTTCTAAGTGTATAATGATTTAGCTCTAATGATACAAATGACTTAAATTAACATAATTCTGAGTGCATACTTGACTAACAAATCTTAAGATTTTAGATATATTTTAGGATTAAAGTGATTCCCAATTCAATGTTTCTATCGGACTGAAACTACCGTGCTATCTCCTCATTTCTTCTGAGTAGACACTATTAAACTTCTCCATGAGTTTACATATTTTTTACAAACTTATTAAATCATCAGGGACTCTGTCTTATGGTGTAGGAAGGACAGAAACACAAAACCAAAATGAAGCCAAACCTTCAAGAAGTTGACACAAAAAGTACACAAAAGTCAGCCCTGGAAATAAGGGCAGAATAAGGGAAATAAGGGCTATCATTAGAAAGTAACCTAAAGGTTCAGGGGAAGAAGAAATTAGTTTTGGACAGGAAGACCAGTATCTGAACTGGCCCCCAAGAGGCCTGAAGTTAGAAGGCTGTTTGCGTGTTCCATACTAGCGGGAACAAATCACAGAGGGGAAAAAAGAGAAAAGAAAAGAGGGAAATCTGGGAATATGGAAAGGAGCTCCATTGTGAAAGGCTTTTAGTATCAGACCAGGAAGGACTAAAGGAAAAGCAGTCAATTCAGGTTTTTAAGAAGAAAAAAAATGCAATCAAAACCAGCTCAAAAGTAAGAGTTCTCCTCACTGTTCCTCAATAATCAGCTCTTGTCTGTTGAAAACAAAAAGTAGAGTGCCTATGGCCCATACCTGTAATGAACCTACTCAGAATGCTGAGATATGCAGATCACAATTTGAAGCCAGCCTGGGCAGAAAAGCCCATGAGACTCACGTCTAATTAATCATCAGAAAGCAAAAGGGGAGCTGGGGCTCCAATGGCACAGCGCTGGACTTGAACAAAAATGCTCAGCTATAGTGCCCAGGCCCTAGTTCAAACCTCAAGAGCACACACACACACACACTCACACACACACACACACACACACACACCAGCTCAGAGATTACTAGACATAATAGCCTAAAAGTTGTCATTTGAGCCTAAATAAAGCTATATACAATGCTGATTGGGAATAACTACAAGGCCTTTAGAATTAACAAATGCCATTTGTAAGGAAATGGAAGGACTTGGAAAAAATTATACTAAATGAAGTGAGACAGATCCAAAGAAACATGAACACTATGGTCTCCCTTATTGGGAATAATTAGTACAGGTTTAGGCAAGTTATAGCAGAGCATCACAAGGCCCAATTGCTATACCCTTATGAACACATAAGATGATGCTAAGTGAAATGAACTCCATGTTATGGATACAATTGTTATATCACAGTTGTAACTACTATCAATGTCCCATGTGTATCTGTAGCTTCTACTATTGATGATGTTCTTGTATCACCTTCCTGTGGTTGTACCTACACTATCTCTGTAATTTATCTGAGTATATTGGAAACCGTGTATACTGGTATTGGAACTAGGAAATTGAAAGGGAATACCAAAATTGAGAGACACAGGGTAAAAAAAGACAAACAAATACAAAAGCAATACGTGCAAAAATGTTTGGTGTAAGTGAACTGAACAACTCAGGGGGGGAAAGGGTAAGGGGGAGAGTGGAGTGGGGTTTGAGGAACAAGGTAACAAACAGTACAACAAATGTATCCAATGCCTAATGTATGAAACTGTAACCTCTGTACATCAGTTTAATAATAAAAATTTGAAAAAAAAGAAAAAAAAGAAAGGAATTACGTCACAAGGATAGTAAAAAAATATAAGTAACAAATGTAAGACTTATAAAAAAGCATGAACTGGATGACAGCAAGACAGAAAATAAAACAGTAGGCGGCTATCAGGAGGAATAGAATGAGCCAATAGATTCAGTCTTGGAGGTACGATGTAGAAAGTGACACTAACACATTTTATTTGGGATGACCACCCTGTAACTACAACTCAAAACCCCAGAGGTGAAAGTCAACACAGAAGTTTCTTCCAAACAGAGGACAACGTCAATATCAAGACATTAAAAAAAAGAGAGAGAAAGAGAGAGAGAGAGATCCAGTAAAATTCATGGGGGCTGTTCTTGCCAGCCCAAGGAAGAAAGGATTCTGAGGGGAAGAGACCAGCGAAAAAGAAGACAATCAAGAAAAATGTCATAAAAGAGAATGTAAGTTTGAGCAAGGAAGAACACTCAGAGAGACAAATGCTAGAGAGAGAGGAAACACCTGAGAAAGCACTTATGGTTTTCCTGTCAAAATCATCTTCCCCTTTCACACATCCTACAGAATTGTTAAAACGATGACTGGTCTAGTCCTTGGCTAAGGTAGTTTGAAGTTTTTTAACCTCTACCAACCTTGGTCTATTGATGACATGGGTCATGAATATCTGGGTCCTACGTGAAGGTTAAAATCTCATTGCTACCCAGGCTGTAAGCATGTAATCTATAATGGCACTGGACTCGGCTCTCCACTCCACTTCCCTCCATGGATACAGCACTTCAGAACTATTTGACACAAATTACCTATCTTCAGAACTGGCTTGAAACTAAGCTTCCATCCATCTCTACCCGTTTAATACAATCAAGCCAAGCCACTGCACGAATTGCCTCCCAGCAGCCCCTCCTCTCCTCTCATTCCCTGCACGGGATCATCTGTTGGTCAGACATCAATCCTACTCTCTGGTGAACAGCTGACTCTGTTAGGGGTCGGTAGAAGGACCACCCAGCAGCTGCACCATGTTTTAGAGACAAAGCATGGTGGCCAATGTTTATGAGAATTGGAATACGGGGAAGCAAAGCAGTTAAAGCCCTTGGTAAGTGAAGAAACATTGTGCAAGTTAGCTCTTGGGAAAATGTTCTCCAGTGACTTCTCTGACATCATTCACAAGGCAGACAAGCAGGCAGTAACAGTCAACTTGCAGATTATGCACTTAATCCTCATACATTTATTTTTATTTTTTTATTTTTTTTTGGCCAGTCCTGGGCCTTGGACTCAGGGCCTGAGCACTGTCCCTGGCTTCTTCCCGCTCAAGGCTAGCACTCTGCCACTTGAGCCACAGCACCGCTTCTGGCCGTTTTCTGCATATGTGGTGCTGGGGAATCGAACCTAGGGCCTTGTGTATCCGAGGCAGGCACTCATGCCACTAGGCTATAGCCCCAGCCCCCCTCATGCATTTATTGACACTCTACTTGGTGCGAGACATTGTGTAAAGACTAGAGCATTTACCCACTTTAATTCATAGGCATGACTGAAACCCTCAAAGACTCTCTTGTTCAAATCTAGTTTGGCTTTAAGATCAGAGATCAAATGCCAGCACCTCCAGACAGATATCCATGAACCTTTCTCAGGCAACAGTAACAACTCTTTTCTCCCAAGTCTCATAGAATGCTGTTCATGGACTTCTTTTATGAAACACAATGATCCTCATACATTGTAATTCTTTACATGTGCTCTCTCCTAATAAACTTTCTCTCTATATATGCACATATACATATGTGTCTATATATATGTGTGTATACATATGCGTATATATGTATATATACATACGTATATATGCATATATATAACTGAAATCCAAGATTCATGTCGTGATAATACCCCATTATCTTCCCACATCCCAAAGCATAATGCATCTCGTTTGATAATGAGTGCGTTCATGAGCTAGACTTTGTCCACCAAAGGCTCGATACATATTAGAAGTTTGATTATATAAAGGCAATAATCTTATTCTCTGCAATTAAAAGTCAATCTTAACATCTAAAAATAGGGAAAATAAAACTGTAAATAAGTGCAACATAGCAAATTATCCTAATTCCAATATTAACACTTTATGTGGTACAATTTGATCAAGATGAGATTCAACTTCACCTTTCATCTTTCTATCTAATAGAGTTTTCTAAAAAGAAACAAATACATTAAATTACAAAATTTATAACTTAAGTGTTTCAAGTGAACTGTTTTGAAATACTTTAGTATATGAATTATTCTTAAATCTTACGGGTTCATTAAAATGGCTCCAATGAGTATCCGATTCTCATCTATCAACAAAGTTATTTGTGAGCAAGGAAACTGGGTTACTGTGTGTTTTTGATAGTTTGGAATAGCTAAAATTCACATACCTTTCTAATTTACCATCATTTGGTTCAAATGGTCTAATTTACCAAAAGAAAATCTTGATTCTTTTTGAGAAAATACTGAGGCTACATGGGCTAAATAAATAGGAAAAAGGACCCTAAGCCTTTTTGATTTCAGGAGATGAGTATCTAGTAAGAAGAGTAATGGGTTAGTGTTTAGAATTCTAGGTCCATGCTTAGATGAATGAGCTCTTTGTTGTCAGTAAGTAGTTGGCTTTGTAATTTTTTTTTTTGGTGCCAGTTTTGGGACTTGAACCCAGGATTCTGGGTGCTGCCCCTGAGCTTTTATGCTCAAGGCTACTATTCTACCATTTGAGCCAGAGCTCAGCTTCTGGCTTCTTAGTGGTTAATTGCAGATAAGGGTCTCACAGACTTTCCTGCCCACACTGACTTTGATCCACAATACTCAGATCTTAGCCTCCAGAGCAGCTAAGAATATGGGCACCTAGGTGTCTAGTACCCGGTTACTGGTTCTCTTGCCTTTAAACTAGATATGAGAACTTTAAAAGCTTGAAAATTGAAATTAAGTCAGAAGTAAGGAAATGGAAAAACCTCCCATGCTCCTGGATTGGGAGGATTAATATAATCAAAATGGCAATATTGCCAAAGGCTATCTACAAATTCAATGCAATACCCATTAATATCCCACCACCATTTTTTAATGAAATAGAGGAAGCAATCCAGAAATTCAAATGGAACAATAAAAGACCTAGAATAGCAAAAACAATCCTAGGCAGAAAGAAGAGTGCTGGAGGAATAACAATACCCAACTTCAAGCTGTATTTTAAAGCTATAGTAATAAAAACAGCTTGGTATGGGCACCAGAACAGGCCTGAAGACCAATGGAACAGAATTGAAGACCCAGAAATGAACCCACAGAACTATGCCTACTTAATCTTTGATAAAGGAGCTAAAACAATAGTATGGAAGAAAGATATCCTCTTTAACAAGTGGTGCTGGCAAAACTGGCTCAACACATGCAACAAACTGAAACTAGATCCTTATATGTCACCTGGCACCCAAATCAATTCCAAATGGATTAAAGACTTCGAAATCATAACAGACACCCTGAAAACACTAAAGGAAGGAGTAGGAGAAATACTTGGGCTCCTTGGCACAGGACGGAACTTCCTTAACAAAGACCCAGAAACGCTACAAATCAAAGAAAGGTTGGACAAATGGGACTGCATCAAACTGCAGAGCTTCTGCATGGCAAGTGACATAGCTCGCAAGATAAACAGAAAGCCCACAGACTGGGAGAAGATCTTTACTGGACATTCAACAGACAAAGGCCTCATATCTAAAATATATGCAGAACTAAAAAATTACCTTCTTTCAAAACAAAACCGCAAAGAACCAATAGCCCCCTCATCAAGTGGGCTAAAGACTTACAAAGAGACTTCTCTGATGAGGAAATGAGAATGGCCAAGAGACATATGAAAAAATGCCCTACATCACTGGCCATGAAAGGAATGCATATCAAAACAACACTGAGATTCCATCTCACCCAGTAAGAATGTCCTATATAAAGAAAACTAACAATAACAATTGCTGGAGGGGATGTGGCCAAAAGGGAACCCTAATCCATTGTTGGTGGGAATGTAAACTGGTTCAGACACTCTGGCAAGCAGTATGGAAATTCCTCAGAAGGCTAAATATAGAACTCCCCTATGACCCAGCAGCCCCACTTTTGGGTATCTATCCAAAAGACCACAAACAAAATCACAGTAATGCCACCAGCACAATAATGTTCATCGCAGCACAATTTGTCATAGCACGAATCTGGAGCCAAGCCAGATGCCCCTCAGTAGACGAATGAATCAGGAAAATATGGTACATATATACAATGGAATTTTATATTTCTATCTGAAAGAATGCCATTGTCCCATTTGTAAGGAAATGGAAGGTCTTGGAAAAAATTATACTAAGTGAAGTGAGCCAGACCCAAAGAAACATGGACTCTATGGTCTCCCTTATTGGGAATAATTAGTACAGGTTTAGTCCTGTCATAGCAGAGCATCACAAGGCTCAATAGCTATACCCTTATGAACACATAGATGATGCTAAGTGAAATGAACTCCATGTTATGGAAACAATTGTTATATCACAGTTGTAACTACTTTCAATATCCCATATGTATCTGTAGATTCTATTATTGATGATGTTCTTGTATCACCTTCCTGTGATTGTACCTACACTATCTCTGTAATCTTATCTGAGTATATTGGAAACCGTGTATACTGGTATTGGAACTAGGAAATTGAAAGGGAATACCAAAATTGAAAGACACAGGGTAAAAAAAGACAAACAAATACAAAAGTAATACTTGCCAAAATGTTTGGTGTAAGTGAACTGAACACCTCAGGGGGCGAAAGGGAAAGGGGGAGGAGGGAGGGGGGAATGAGGGACGAGGTAACAAACAGTACAACAAATGTATCCAATGCCTAATGTATGAAACTGTAACCTCTCTGTACATCAGTTTGATAATAAAAATTGAAAAAAAATAAATAAAATTAGATATCTCTCAAAAGGTTTTTAATGAGATGCCATCAGTATGACACAGTCAGAATAAGGTTGAATTAAGTATCTCAGTACCTGTGGCCAACTTAAATTGACACATAAACCAATTAACTACCACAAATCTGCTCATATTTATCAATATACATCATCTTACATTATACCACA